>NW_010408509.1:0-876 GCF_000710305.1 Buceros rhinoceros silvestris | reverse complement strand
CTGCAAGAATTTTTCTAGTGATTCTTAATTCCTCTAGAAATTGGGGTCTGGGACATTTAAAGTTGTGGAATATTCTAGTGTGTCTTAAGTGCTGAGATTTTTATTTGTATGAATGCTTTCAAAGTAAAGTTTCACCTGAAGTAAAAATTTTTCGGCATGTTACGAGGCAGTAAAATACCACTTTGTAATAAGCAAAACAAAAGAAACCACTCTTTTCACCAGAATTCAAAACAAGTGAGTGGAATTGCACAAGAATTTTACATGCTTTAGAAAGCATGGAAGAAGTGATCAATGATACGTGCTGGAAATGACAGGGAGAGAGGATCCATTTGCCACATCTACAGCCTGTCCAGTGTCCTTCCCTGATGCCTGAATGGAGACACCAGACGTGAAAACTGCTTCCACACCACGTTCACAACATGGAGGTTCATTTGGAGGGTATTTTCTGGTGTTCCAGAGAGAGCTACAAGTCGGTGGGTTTTGCTGCTGAAGCCAAATCATTTTGGTCTGTGGTTCACCTCTTCGGTGCTGTCTCTTTGAAGCGTGTGTGTAGGTAGGTAGTGAGGGTGTCCGTGTGTCCACAGCAGTGTGTATTGTATAGATTTGTTGTTTGGTATAGATTGGTGCCGTACCATACCATCCAGCTGCAGCTGAATACGCAAGCAGAAGATGCTACTGGAGGATTGCAGGGGGCCCTGGGCATTCCCCGTGTTCCCATTATTTCAGAGCCCTCACAAGGAAATCACTCTTAATCATGCAAAACTCACCTTTGCTTTTACTCGTGTCATGGTTTAAACCTGGCTGGCAGCCAAACAACACGCAGCCACTCGCTCTTCCTCCCCCTCCCTGGGGAATGGGGGAGAGAATTGGAGGGGA
>NW_010408508.1:2884-8488 GCF_000710305.1 Buceros rhinoceros silvestris | reverse complement strand
AAATAAATAAATAAAAAATAAATAAAAAGGAAAAAAAAATAGCTCTATACTAGGTGCAAGCATATTGAATTGCATCTGAAAGAGGAGAATGCTGTGGGAGAGATGAGCACCCTGTGCCCCTCTATTAGAAGGTGGAGGTGTGTCCTCTGTAGTGGTGTGCACCATCTGTATATTCACCTTCTCTTACTGGGAATTGAACGTCTGCATCTGCCTAGGTGTGCTTGAAATGATGGTGTTTTAATAGACCCCAGTACTTGAAATATAAAATTGCACTGCTGCGCTGCGAGTTTGGAGCAGATTCTGTTCCTCCAGATAGACGAATTACAGACAGCAGTAGTCTGAAACTGGCTTCTGTGGTACAAGACTCAAATCACCTCTTTTCCTGCTCTCCCACATTATGTTGTTGTTAACTAGCAAAAGCTTTTTTGATCCCTTTCTGTCCTTATCTGCCCTGCAAGACAACAGTTGTGCAAAATGGCTCTACGCTTCTAAACTGGTTTCTTATTCAAAGGGATCTAATAGTGGACAGATGGCCAAACCCTGGAAAATAAAAAATACAGGAAGCGTAAAATTCCTTGTGCCAAATACCTCTGCAGCTCATTGGGCGAAGGGAGCAGGGGGAATATTTTATTCCCATCTTCTTAACTTGATCAGATCTGCCAGATTTTCGTTTTGTTTGGGTCAGATTCCCTGCCCAGTGTAAGATTTGGAGAATTATCTTCTTTTTCATCTCTTGGATTGCTTAACAAGGGATTTTGATGAAAATGTGCCCTAGGTGTTCTCTGAGTTCGGGCTGCAGCCATACAAATGAAGAATGACAGATGGGGCCATTGGAGTGAAATCCATCTGCTGTGACAAGATTCCTAAGGGCAGTCTTTGCTACTTGTTGGAAGCACCCAAGCAGTGCAGAATTCCAGTGGGTTAATGTTCGCACCATTTTCCTGTTAATTCATTTAGGCTTTAGACACCTTCTGAAAGAAAATACCTTCAGCTGAAACTCTGGCAGCTCCGTAAGGATGAGACATCCCTGCTATTTTATTGATTGAACCACCCAAAAACATTTCTTGAGATTACTTTTTTCCAATTTTCCAAGAAAAATATTTCAACGTGTACTAAAACTAAACCCAAAACTTCATGTTTATAGGAATAAACCAAAAATATTTCTTGACATTTTCATTCTTGAGCAACTTCGATATTGTGGGATTCTTATGCATGCACCCTGATTTAGATGTGATTTTGATATATGCTTAAGAGATCAGGGAAGTTTGTGGTGGTTTTTTTTTCCCTCTTTGTCTGTAATTGAGAGAGGGATGGGAAAAGGATGCTAAGCTGGTACTACTGTTCCCTGGTCCTTTAATGGCAGAACCTCAAGTACCTTTAAGTAGAGGAGACCTTAGCTCGAAAGAAACATGTAGTTGCTGCTGATTCTTCTGTATCTCGGTTTTGCTTGAAGTTCAAGTGGGAAGAGATCTCCAAAACTTAGTCATTTGACTATTGATGTTTCATTATCTAGGTTCGAGAGTTTCTGTCATCATTTTGATCCCACACCTACAAGCAGAACAGCTCATTTCTTAATGAGATGATAAGCAGAGTCTTTGAGTCAAATGAACTTTCTTGTTCTTGTTTTCCTAATGTTTTGATAGTTTAGATATACCTGTGGATGAAACTGGTGGAAATGGGGTCACTGGACATGAATTGGCAGAAGATAATTGTAAATCGTTGTAGAAATGAAGATAAGAATTTATTGGAGACTTGTGCATGGTCCACAGCATGAGTTTTCCAGCGGCTGCCTTATTGAAGGAGAGCAACGCAACTCTTGCATAACAAAACCTCCTCAAAGTATTTAGCAATGAAATTAACACAAAGTGAGCTATAATTTTGCTTGCAGTTACTCATTACTCTGTGGTAAATCTTCATTTGGCCCTGTAAGACGTATTCTTCATTTCAGTGTATTCATTTAGGAAAATCAAGGAGTTACTTAATATGCAGTTTCCATCTGTTGACACATTCTTTGCATTCCTCTTTGTTCCACCAATTCTTAGCGAGGTGTGTTTCAGCATAATCAACCTCCCAATGGATTCTAGCATGAAAACAAATCTCACTTTAATTTAACAAACTTCAGCTTACAAGGCAGCGCAAGGAAATTAAATTGCCTGTTTGTAAACACAGCCTCCTTTCTCAAGGAACATTTTCAATATCACTTTCAATTTTCACAGAACTCTTTCCATTGTTGGTTTTTAACTGTTGTGGTTGAGCCATTAATCAGGAGTGCAGGCAGGTGGTCAGTAACTCAGACTGGGTCAGCGATAGGTTTTACTGCTTTGAGATTTTTAGCAGAGGGTGCGTTTGTGGTGGCTGCTCTGCATCGTGGGCTGAAGGCCAGGTGGGGATGATGTCAAACTGGAGCGCGCTCATCCGTAAGGTACATCTACAGGGTAGTGGTTACAGTGGGGGAGCTATCAAGTTCATTTATATTTCCTTGTGGGACTGGAAAACCGTGTTGTCTGTGTCTTTCACAAGCCCGAATCAGCCCGTATATATTTTGGATTTGAATATTCAGTAATTTGAATGCTTTGTTTTGCAGTTCAGAAAACCTCAGCTGCTTTGCCAGTGTTAGGCATAACACCCTGTAGCTTTTCAGCACCTTTCAGCAACTATGGAAGCAAAGTTCTGTTACAATTATGCCCCCTTACAGAAGCAGCCCATTTCTGTAGAAACAGGTTATCCTTTTCTTAGAAGGAAGCACAAAAATGGTTTCATAAGAGCAGCTTATATTTTTTTTTCAGTTTTATGTTTTATATTTTTGTGTTTACATTTTTATGTTTAAATTTTTTTCATCCGGCATGCTTTATCAGAAACACTGATTTATTGCCTTGGAAAATTTACAGCGTGTGTGCCAGCCTTGATGAGCCTTTTGTCAAAAGCATGTCCTCAGGTCTCTGATGAAAGTGATAGTTTGAAAGAGAGATCATCTTCAAAGCTGTGGCCTAGAGATTAGTATATTACCCTTACATATGGGATCTTGAGTCTCATCTGAATTATTTGTGTCTCAAATGATTATTTTGGAGCTACCTTCATGCTAAAACTGTTGTTTTGATGTCATCGTGTTTATTTTTTTAATAAATCTTGAAGTGTTTTGGTTTTGTTGTGATACAAAACAGAAAATATTTTTTAATATTTTCCAAAGCCAGAAACCTCTTTCTTTGCCATCTTTATATGATTCTTATGTCATATGCTGTTTCTGCCACGCCTGATTTTCTTTGTCTTTCTACAGCTGTGGAGGAGAACAAGGGCTTCTCCCCTGGTCAGTGTGCTCAGGGCTGCTTGGATTGTTGTTCTGTCACAAAAGGAAGGAGATTTTTCTGACACTCCCATTTCTACACAAGAATAATAAAACAAGGAGGCAAAGTAGGCTTCCCGGTAAGGACAGCAAGCGTGGCAAGCCCTTCCTCAAACATGAGGAGAGTCCACTTCTATCCCCTCAGATTAGGTGTTTCTGAATGGCAGTTCCTTATGGATCTTTCCTTGGGATGATGTACAGACTCCGTTTTTTTGAAGGACTGCTCTTAGATACAGGTAGTGTTTGTAGCTTTGGTACGCAGCCACGTAATTGGGACACAGTTTGGTACACAAGAACATAATTACATGGACTGTAGAGGTGCCCGAGAAGACAAATTAGATCTCAACCAGGCTCAGCAAATGAAAGTGTCATAGTTGGTGTTTTAGAGAAAGTTACTCACTACAATAAAGGAGTGGGGATTTGAGAGGGAGATCTTTCCTGGAAAAAAAAAAGTTTCATTAAAAGTTTTTGTAGATAGTGCATGTCTAAGGAATATCTCTTTGAGGACCTAAGGTGGCTGCGGGAGCCTGATATTACATGTCTAGTTGTATCTCTGATTCCGGTGAGTGAAAACACCTCTGGTGTTAAACTGGTTGTGGAATCGTTAACCAATCAAGTTCAATGTTACCTCTAATGCATGGGTTGTTATGTTAAAATTGCTTATTACTAAAATCTCTTTTGGTTCTCTGTCCTGGAGCCTATAGATCTGCGTTATCGATATGGAGTGAATATTTACATTCTCTTTGAAGGAAGGAGGACTCATGCTGATGGATACACGGCAGCTCTCACTAGGGTGCTGAAATAGGATGAGAGAATGTGTGTTTGTGCAGGAGCCACAGTCCAGGCTGGTGTGTCAGAGGGTTAGCTGGGTGCTAAAGTCTCTGCAGGGGGAGTTCAGAAAGCCTGCAGATGCAGGCTGAAGCAATCTGTTATTCTCAGACTGAATATAAATGGGGCTTCAGGGTGAGGGGAAAGGGCACAACATGCACTCTCAAGAGAAGAATCTTTAATATGTTTTTAGCAGTAGTAAAGCTTGAGAAAATTCCTGGTGTGCACAGGTACTTTCTGCTTCTGCATTTCATTACTCCACTGTCCTCGTGGTAATGAACGGTTATTGAAACAAGGCTGGACTGATTTTTAATTTTTCTGCCCAGCTTTGTTTAAGCTTCCATTCATTTTTCTTGAACTATCTAGCCTGTATTTTACAAATCCCACACATACAATCGTGTTTTCTGTGTGGTTCCAAAATAGTGTGAGTAAAAAAAAAAATAACACTTCCCCCCAGTCTTCCCTTTTTTTGGTTAGAATTATTTTGATCCTGAGGTAATTTAAATTCATGTTACAGCATGACCTCATAGCATGATACAATGATGGTTCCCTGTGTGAGAAAGCAGTAAGTGCTGTGTGTACTTGATTATGTTACTGGGGAAAATCTGTGTGAATGTGGGGTAGATGTAGGCAAAGTTACACCATTCTACTTGAGAAAAAATAATCAAAGTGTGACTGTGACTAGCCAAATACTTGAATGGATAATGGAATTCATTTCTGAAGGTGACTGCTATAAGGTAGCTTGTTAGTGGGGAGAAAATAACTTCCATTTTAAAATGAAATCTTTTCTGTAAACCTTCCCAGGTAAACCCGTTACCATCCTAGCACATGCAAGCCGATTTTAATGTGGTTATGGTCATCTTTTATATCGGTACATTAATAAAATCACATCTGGTATGAGAAGATCAGAGCAGCTAGTCCAGTGCATTGGAGAGGACGCACTGCTTCTGGTTTCGTATGCCCATCTCTTCTCGATTTGAAAAGTCATCTCAACATACTCTGTGCAGCCTTCTAGGTAAAAACAAAACAAAATCCCATCTAGCCAAAAGGGTAACCAGCATGAAGGAATACAAATGACGCTTCTGTATCTACTCTTGATGCAAGAAGAGCTGCCTCTGACAGGCTTATCTTTGGCAGTTTGGCACTTGACGTGACAGATAATCTATGCAGATACTGATCCAGCAAATTCATCTGTCTTAATAGATTGAAAATCTACAGATGTATGCCCGTAAGTCAGTTAGCTCATATTAAAGACTGAAGACTGGAATATTCAGTGCTGAGTGTGTTCTATGCTTTTTGGCCAATGCTGTTTAAACATGCATCCTTTTTATTAACTAACCGATGCATGTTGTATAAAACCTGCATAAGATTTGATATGCTCCTTGTTGCCCCGAAATATTACAGATTTGTCAGTTCAGTTAGGAGTGTGTAGCAGG
>NW_010408508.1:0-2797 GCF_000710305.1 Buceros rhinoceros silvestris | reverse complement strand
GGAATGGGAACTGTCCTGTTGTGTCACTGTTATTCCATTTAGCATGGAGCTAATTTTCAAAGCAATAGTCTTAAGCTGAAAAAAAATTAATATGGTGGTTATTAATAATTTAGAATCGAGTGGGTCTGTTACAGTGATTTCAGTAGAAAGTAATTGCTGTGGTCATCTTTTTCTCCAGCTGAATTGTTTCCTCCCTTAAAAAAGGGATGTCAGATCTCTTTGTCAGTTCAACATTTCACTCTACTTCAATTACATTTTCTAAAGAAAGATATAGCTTAGAGGCTGCTGAAACCCAGCCCTGACAGACTATTATTCTTGCCCCTTAACTTCGATTTAAAAGTTCCTGCAAAGGCAAGTTACTGCTTTTTATTCCTGTCATTCGCACATCTAAAAAAATGTTACTATAATGAGGTTAATAAAGATCATACTATTTGTATACTTGTGTTTTGACTACGCTTCGGGTTAGTTTTGAAAGCAAAGATTCTTACTGTGAATACATTCAGATGACTGTCACCTTGCAGATGAAAAAGAGTTTACTTAACTTCCTGCCCTCAAAGCCAGCTCTAGGGAGAGGACAGTCACAGCTCCCAGCCGGAAATGGTAGTGTGTAAGTCTTCAATACGTGGTGCTAGAAGCAACTTCTGCTTCTGGGGGGGAATGTGGCTGGACATCTTGGGGTGGGGGTGGGGCAAATGGAGGACTGGCAGTGTCTGCCTAGTGCCCCTGTGTTCCTTTTCTGCAAAGGGGATAAAATTAACACCAACTTCAGTAGTAAGTGGCCCGAGAAACCCAAAGGCAAGTCTTTGTCCATGGCAAAAAGTGAGTGGGTAGGTTCTTTATCTAGTGGCAAAGTGATGGTTACAAAATCATCCATGGTTCTTTCTAGTTTTGCCTGTTATACAGTATCTATAATACCTATGTTGTATATATATTTATAAGGGATTTTATATCTCTCCTTTTCATTTGCCAGTTCTTTTTTGCTGTGCTAATTACTATTCTATCTTTCACTTCTGTGACATGTCTTTGCGTTATCTGTCACTTTTTGAGCTTGCAGTTGCTACACATTATATCTTAACTGACAACTTAATAGATATTTTCCTCACTAGTGACATAGCTCTACCTCTTTTCATGTTGTTAAAAAGAATACAAGTGGGCAAGTCTGTTCTCTATGCTTTACAGATTTACGCATCTCAAAAAAAGAAAATCCATGTCACCATTACTGCAGATAGTAAGAGAATTAGTTTTTCCTACTGCTTAACCTATGAAGAAAGTCAGTAAAAAAAATATGTTTATAAAAACCATATGTTTTCCTGTACGTTTAGTTGGGACTTTCAGGTCTTATGATCCTGACTGGCATGGTACTCCTAATTTTTGAAAACCTCACTTGTTAACACCTACATGGAAATCAAGGAAATTATACTACTTAAAGGAACAGAATTATGGCTACAAATGAAAGCTATTGAAAAAAAGTAGTTTCTGAATAAAATAATTTTAAAGCAGTATTTGAGGGCTGCTGAGTGCGCACCTAGAAACGTTGCTCAGGATTCTGCTTTCACTGTTGTAAAAAGTGCAAAGAATAATATTTAAGTTAGAGATTTGAGGAGGTCTGCAAGGTGCTGAGGAGAATGACAAGACCTGCAAACAGCCATGAAGCTGTTTGCTCTCTCTTCAAACAAAAGAACAGGGACAACATGCTTGTGTTCAAACAGGGTGGCTGTACAGAGAAATAGTATTGAAAAATGGTTTTATGTCTACAGCGTGCTCACTTTAAACTGTTTTTTTTTAAAAAAAAATTTGTACTTAATTTTTTATTCCTGTTTTTTGTGTAAACAAACATATGGTGTGGCTGCTACTAGGGCTGAGCTGGGGTAGACACAGGTTGGGCACTTCCAGTAAAATCTGGAAACCATCATCACATTTTACACACTTTGTTTTCTTATGTGTTTCTCCTGAACGTAAGAGGAACACCTACACAAGCTAATTTTATTAACACTTTTAAATACAGATTTCGTGTTCCTATTCTTACCAGAAGTTTTGGAAGAGTTTAAACTCAAATTTGCAAGTTGAGTGTATTTAAAGGGAGCCTGTTGTCTGCATTACTGAGGGGGAATGGTCTCACAGCTGAGCAGGCTGAACGCTTTGGGCAGCAGGGGAATGTCCCGGCACTGAAGACAATTCAGTGGCTGTTTCCGGTGAGTGTGTCTGTGGTGGGTTCACCTTGGCTGGCGCCCAGCTGCTCTCCGACTCCCTGTCCTCATCAGGGCAGAGGGAGGAAATGAGAAAAAAGCTAACGGGTCAAGGTAAAGACAGGGAGATCACGTCACAATTAGTGTCACCAACCAGACTTGACTTGGGACCTCATTCCTGAGTCCTCTACCTCGTCCAACACTCTTTGTCCCATAAGTGGTGCTGGGTCTGGGGGGAAATGGGGAGCTGGCGTCGGTCTCACAGTTCCTCCCCTCTTTCCTCTTCACTCTCCTCCTCTGCTCCGGTGTGGGCTTCTCCCTGGATGCCGTGCCGTCAGGGAGCATCCGCCTGCTGGGGTCTGTGGGCTGCTCCACGGGCTGTAGTGCGGATACCCGATCTGCTGTGTCCTCTCCGCAGGCGCCGGGAAGTAGCTGCTCCGGCACGGCCTCCCCGGGGACCAGGGTGCCGGCAGCGCCTCCTGCTCCTGCCCTGCTGCCCGCAGGGCTGGTTCCCCCTCTGTCCCTTACCCCCGGCTGCCAGGTGGCCCTTGGTCCCTCCCTAACAGGCTGTCAGGGGGCACCGGCGCCTCTGGCGGGCTCAGCTGTGCCCA
>NW_010408507.1:2842-9403 GCF_000710305.1 Buceros rhinoceros silvestris | reverse complement strand
TGATTCTATGAATCTTCATGAAAGAATCCATAAAAATACAGCAAAATATTCTGAACAGTACAAGCTTCTTTGTAACAATATTTTTACCTTTTTTTTTTAAATCAAGTGTGCAAGTCTTCTAGGTATTTTAGTAGAAAAGTGCATAGTAAACTGCACATATTTTGATAGCTATCTCTAACAAGGTATTATCCTGCTTATTGAATTATGTGGCTATAAGAAATGAGAAAACCTCCAATCTTCTCATAAGGAGAGTAATACTGCAAATTCAGGAATGTAAGGCTTAGAAAGTACCATAAATAAAGCTGAATAAAACTTTTAAAAGACTAATATCTGCTTTTAGAAGAAAGCAAGTGTTAGTTGATGTCTCAGAGCTACCCAACCTACTGAAAATGCTGATTGTAGTAGGAAGCTTTAGCATCAATGTCAACTCTGTCTATAATAAAAGCAGCCAGCAACCTTATAATTCCTAGTACTCCATTTATTTGTATGTAACCTCTTTATATTTCCTCTTTATACATAAGCAGCTATTGATATCTGCTGAAGATTCACTGAACTGACATGCTCACTGCTTGGGTACTAAGCAGTACAAATATTGTTGTCCTGGTTTGAGCTGAAACTTCCTTGTTTTGGGAAATGGACAATTGTATCCTGAGATTGGTCAAGAGTAACAGACAACGTGTGTGACTGTTTAGTACATGATCAGTTACAACAGAATGATTTTTTTTTTTCTTTTTAAAAGTGCTTTTGCCTCATTGCACTAATCTGGTGTATAGGATTTACAAAAAAGAGTCTTAAAAAGTTGGTTAGAGAGAATACTTAACATCAGAGATTAAAATCATTTTGGCTATCATTTATTCAGAGGCTTCATTTATCATCATTATTATCATCTTTCCCTTTTATGCAACAATTATGATAACATCATACTTTAGTACAACCCCCTGAGATTTACATTCACTAGAAAGACAGCTTATTTATATTTCAGTGTTAATGATTTCACCATTACGATGAGCAATGTTTAGAACTGCCATTTATACTTTATCTACCAAAAAAATTCTCATGACAGACAGTGTTATAAAATATAGAGACATGTAAATTCAAGATATAAAATCACTACTGGACTGTATATTGATTAGTAACGAGGTCTCCTTCACAGAAAAGGATCCCAGGAAATGACAATAACTACACTCACCACAACAAAAGAAAAATAGCTCACAGCAAGATGTAGGTAGATAATTCTAAGCTTGAAAAGGGTCTAGAATAGGAGAAAGAAAGAATAAGGCCTCCATCCTATGATGGAGGAGCAAAAAAACCTCTCAAATATAAAAAACAGCTTCAAGGGGTAGCCCATGCTCTCTTCTGGTTGATTTATAACCCTGACTGCTATGGGTCTGATCATTTTGCTCTTGGCATAGTTTTTGCAGCAGCTCAACTCAGTTTTGGAGAGGAAAGTAATAATACATCTGAAAATTAGTCTGGACCAAACTCCTACTGATTTGAATGACCTTTAGGCACTTGAATTCTGCTTTGGGCCTGCTGTTTCCTACATATGGGGACATGCAAGTTAACCACGTAAAACTGCGCTAGCAACTTAAACTCTCCTCATAGTCTCCAAAGACAAATAGATCGATCTAAAAGGAAATTAATTTATCCTAAAATAATGGTCCAAAAGGTGGAAGGCTTTTAGAAATGCCTACCTTAAAACTTACAGTTATTAGCTGAAGTTCAGACTTCAGACTTTAGGCATCTGTTAGTGTTGGGAACTCCTCTCATTAGGTCTAAGCAATGCTTTTAAATGCTCCCCATACAGTGGTTGCCTAGACCTCTACCACCCTTACGCACCACATTTTTTTACAGGACAGCTTATATTTGTGTATACGTATATATTTATATACACTCTCTCATGATACTTAGGTCCAGAAACCAGTGTTTGGCACTGAGACTGTAGATCTCAGGTTTTCTTCCAAAATCTCATTCTTCCACAAATTTAGAATACCTTCAAGTCAGATAATTTTGCATACTGGAAAAATGATCAGTACTTTCATAAGCACTATTAGGCAATTTGGGAAGAGCCTTCCTTGGTCTCTTCTAATAAAAATGTGCTCTTATTCATAAAGATGATCCACTGAATCAAGTACTTCAGTACTAGAAAGGTATGTGAAAGACAAAATAATGTAAAAAATAATAGGAAATGGCCTAGTGATAAGTTACTTTAGTATAGCGAGACATTTCTCTTTGCTAGCAGAGAAGCAATCCTTTGGTCCAGACATTTAGTAGAAAAGAAAAATTGCACAGTCCATTACTACATATTTGTATAACAATTTCTCTAATTTTCTTTTATTATTTTTTTATATTATTGTTAATATTATCATTGTAGGCACTCAGATTCACCTGAGCTGACCCGCTGGAATTGGTTGAAAGCAATACCACATTGACACAATGTGGTAGAGCCATTTTGCTCTGAAATTTCTTAACACAACATGAAGAAAACCTACCATACATTTTAAGAAAATGTTAAAAGTTTTCATTATTTTAATAAACACTTTGACAAACATACAGTAGGGGTGTTACCATTATAGAGTTTATTAGGTATTTTAATGCCTATGCTGATTGTTCATTATCATGGCATTTCCAGGAAAACTCAAATCCTTATAATATGTGCTAAGAGACAATTTATTTTGGTCATTTAGCACAGGATTTTTGACCTAAGATACCTGCAATGAAGTTCATATGTGTGCTAGTCACTGTAGGATCCTTGTAGGATCCTTGTATCTCCTCAATGAGGAGAAACAGGCACTGTAATTCTATAGTCAGATTTAGAAGTCTATTTTAGGATGCAGTGAATCACACTCTAGAAGCTCTGTTGTTCTCCACTGATTGTAAGTGGAAGTAAGTATGATTAACTCAGATGAAGACATTTATATCTTAGATATCTGTGTCCAGTCACATGAAATCACTCACAAACAGTGCACATAGCACTTTTACACACTTGGATATTACTCTAGAGAACTGCATAAATAAGTCCAAAAACATTTCACATCTTAATGAACAGAGGGAACCCTTGTTACTTTTCTTAAAGCAATATTCCATTATGCATTGATATTCTAATCTATGACAAACATATTTGTGAGCACCCAATTAATATATTTTTCTTTAACATATCTGTATTTTTCAATGGAGCTTGGCATAGGAGCATGCAAAACGTCCCTAAAGGACACATTAGACACATTAGACAAAGTTGGTGCAGCACCAGGTCAGAAAAAAAACTACCTGAGGTCCCAAAAGCAGTCTAAATTCATTAGTGTGGTCCTAATTAACTTTGTTAGCTGGAAGGAGTTTTGATGATTTTGGATTCTGTTCTATACCAGCATGACTATATTGCTTCCAGTTGAAGAACAACTTAAGTCAGTGCTATTTTGCAGTTCCCTGCTCCATACTTAATTGTTTGGCAGAAGAAAGCTTAATGACAAGCATAGCAAAACAGCCCACTGAACAGCAACCTAGCAACTGACAAATACTGCAAATTATACCATCTGTGTTCATCAAACCTTTCCATGGTCTTAAACTAAAAACTTGTACATTGTAGTTCCATACTTTTTTTCTCCCTTCTTTATTTCACCTTGGAAATGATTGAGAGAATACATTTTCAGCTGGAAGTTCTTCAGCTAGAAAATTCATTTTGCTGTGAGTCAAGATCTGTCTGAGGAAAGTTAGCCAAAAGTGAGGAAAAAAAAAGACTCCTCTGTTATTAAGCCATCAGCCGGTATAATTTTGCTTCTATACGGATACAAAATACACAAGCTATTAATACGCTAAGCCTGACCTATCACTTATTAATGCAGATAATCACTTTTTCTCACCAGGTCACATACTCATGCTCATGTCTATCACAACTCAAGAACATGGGAGGAAAGAATCAGTAGATTCCTCTCAGTAAATGAAAAACTAAGCTTTGTACACAGTAATAAAGTGGAAGTGTTGTTTATGAGACCTTTTAAAAGGAATAGCTTTAGTTCAAACTGCTGATACAGAATTATATAATATTCTTTGTCTTTTTAGAAAACATTTTCATGATTTACAGTAGGTCTGTAGCTAACCTGAATCTGTTCTATTGTATTTTCACGAAATCACTCAAGCTTTCTCTATATTACACAATTCCAAATTTAATTTGAACTGAGCAATCTGTATAAGCAGATTTACAGAGAGGTCTGTGCTCTTAAAGCCTACTGTAAGGTCTATATATATCAGAGCAATTAGGAAGGCTATTTTCTCAGAATAAATAACATAAAATAATTTTGACAAGTAGAAATGAATTGACCTTCATAAACTCATGCTTTTATATCTTATTAAAAAGATTTTTCTCCCAAATGTTATTACATTCAAACCCACCCCCCCCAATGGATATTTAGCCTGGAAATACAGGACTTTATAATTAAGTCTTGCATGAACTTCATTATGAGACTGTTTAAAGACTTCAGTTCCTTCCAGTATATTCTCTAGTCTCTTTTGAAAACCTTATTAAATTCATTCAAATATTTCAAGAATAAGTCTAATTTCCTAACCTTTAATTTATCGGATACAGTCACTTGACAGTCCCTTTATCCACAGTGACTTCGTACACCATCTCAAGAGAAAAATAAAATGCAGAAAACTTCCAGGAGATTCTATTTTTGAAAAATAGATTGAGTGCTAAAATTGTATGTTTTATCACATAAAGTAATATTGTTATTTGTAGAAAGGCCAGGGAAAACCTCCCCTCTGTTCTGACCTCTGAAAACTCTAAGATTAGAAAAAGAGAAACTCTAGGTGCAGAAAAGTGGTTTGTTCCTTCTCTCTTGCCATGATCATTCTGTTTGTATGCTCAGTTGCTAAATTACTTACGATCGGTGGTCCAACTTGGAAACCCTTTGACTTTTTTTTCTTACTGGAATTTCACAACAGTGCATCATGATTTCAATATTTATCTATCATCTGTATTAGGGCTACAATGAAAGCCACACAAATGAATGAAAGTATAAAGTGAAAGTAATTTGCATAAGCATTTTTTTTAATCAAAGGAATTTTGATTAAAAAGAAATTCCATTGTACCAAAATTTCATTTGATATGATCTCAATTCTTTCAAGAATCAAAATGTTTTTTATAAAATGAAGTGGAAAACAAATGATTAGGTCAGAGGCATGTTGTCTACCATTATGAAAATGTTTGAGGCAGAGAAAAAAGCAAAAGGGATAGGCTACACCTGCTCAAATTTTACAGCCATGTATAGACCTGCCATACCCAGAACAGTCGCATGGAATTAGTAGATATGATGAAATATATATAAAAACACAGAGAGATATCTGGTGTGAGATGTGCATCAGAGGACAGATCATGTGGCATTGGTTCTTCTGGTTAGGAAACTGAATTAATCCTAGACTTTCATTAACTGTGACACAATTTAGACACTTATTTCTAGTGTTTGCATTTACTTTTAGAAACCTCTGTCCAGTCCAGAGTAGCATTTTGTTGCAATGCTGCAGAAGCTGGTATTCAGGTTTTTATGCAGGCTGCATTGTCATAGAGATGTATGCATAGCTGCCATCCACTCAGTATGTTTTGCCTCTAAAAATTAATTTTCTTTCTTGCATTATGTACAGTATAACATCATACAACTCACAGAACATAGAACAATTCTGACTGGACTGTTCCTGTTTATCAAGATAGATTTTGAATGATTCTTGAATAAGAAAAAAAAATCCCAAAATGTATTTCTGTACAACATGGGTTTTATGCATTTTGAGGTAAGGTGAAGTCTGATGGAAAATATAGATTTTGGATTTCTTTCTATGTCGTGTTTCAATAAAACTCAAGGCTTTATTTTGCAGTCATGGAATTTAATTTCGAATGCATGCAATTTCTGCTGGGTCTATGAAAAATCTGGTATCATGATATCAAGCTTCTAATATATATGGCTTCATTCAGAATTGGTGTACAGCATTTATGTTAAACAATATATATTCCATTTATGTTTAAATTGTCTTGGCAGGCTTGCAGGGTGGGCTATGATTCCTTGTGTGCAACAAATAGTAGTATTCAAGAATAACAAAGAAGTGGCTATTCACAAAATAGGATTTGATTTGTATTAGCAAAGCACATAATAACAACATTTAACGCTCCTGTAATTTTTCAATCCACAGTGTAACTGGATTTAACAGGAAAGGTCAAATATGCAGTCATTTACTGTCTTTAACAAGAATGATATAGAAGCTGCAAGGTCTCATCAACCTAAATGCCCATGACATTTCCATTTGAGTCCTGGCACTATAAAGGCAAATGCTGATTAAATTAAAAGCCTACTGTTATTTAGAGCACATGTTTTAATCTGAATAAAGAGGTCATACAGAACTGTCCCAAAACACACTTAGTGATATATTAATCATATACACATCATCATCTCCTTATCATAGTCAACATCTGTCTCTTCTATTTCCCTCTTTGTAATCTGAAAATCACCACACCTGTTTCTCACTCAAAAAAAAAAAAAAAAAAAGAAAAAAAAAACAACCCCCTCCTTCACACCACCT
>NW_010408507.1:1393-2822 GCF_000710305.1 Buceros rhinoceros silvestris | reverse complement strand
CCCCCCCCCTTTTTCCCCCCCAAAAAAAAAAAAAAAAAAAAGAAAAAAAAAGACACCTCCTCCTGCAAACCACCTTCACAAAGAGCTTCGGTATGCTCCTTGTATATTATGTGTACTATTTCAAATAGGTTCAGAAAGCACGCAGTTCTGTAGGGATGGTTTTATGTAACCAGATTAGGGGACCTTATATTGTACCTTTTAATAAAAATTAATCCTACAGTGCCTATCTTAAATACTTATTTCCTGTTTTAGAAAACATACAGATTATTGAAAATATAATAACAGAAAAAATAAAATCTGATTTTCACTTTTTTAAGAAATTCAAGACTCAATTTAATCCTGATTTTCACAAGGCAGCTACTTTTCCTGTAGCTGTAAAATATTTTTAAGTTCAAACTTACCTCTGTAATGTAATTATAAACTCTTCTGTATAATGTTTCATGTTCCTACTCTACAATGTTCATGAGCTATAGCAGAGCCCCCACAGACCCTCATTCCTGACTGATAGAAAAGTGTGACAGTAGAATAGATCTTGTCATTCCTTAACATTCTGTAGTGTTTTTCATAGTCAGAGAAAAAGTCTGAGCTGCTGAATGACTCTGTCTCACATTTCAGATGGCTTAATTAGCAAAAACATCCCAAAAGAATGAAATTATATCAAAGAGGGGACATCTTATTTCAGTCAAAAATATTCAAAGGGCTGAAATATCCAAATCAGAAATATTTTTCTTAATAGTATTAAAAGTTCTTTCCCTCTTAGAATCTTTTTACAAACCAATCTTTAAACTTAGACTGTATGCTCACTTCCTACATTGGCTGAAAGCAAAACAGCAATAAATATTTTAAGACTTTAATAATTTCCAGATTCCTTAAAGTACCAATTAGCATATTAATGCAATGGTTCATTGGTCCTATCCAAGAAGTTAAACCTCTAAATGACTAAATAAAAAGCTTTTATTACCTGACTATGTGAAGACTGCTATTACTTGCAAAGGAACAGGGAGAGGAGAGAAAAAAATACAAACCTCACATTTGATGAATTGCTCAGTCAAATAATTTCAAATGTCTTGTCTTTCCGTAATTAGTCTAGCAATTAAAACTTGATCTATATACTGAAAATTATATTTGACTTCATAATTATGTTTTAATCTGCTAGTATGCTATTCAGAAAGATAATGTAATTAATTTCTACGTATACTCATTATTAAGTGTGTCTAAAAACATTCAGCATATTTTAACTGAGTTCTCTCAGGGAAAAAACCCAAGCAAACAACTTTATTTGTTCAGATTTTGTGGGCAAGAGGTTTCACTGGTACATGAGTTCAGTGCTGGAATATAAAACATGAGGGAGTAAGAGAGTACTGCTGGAAGTTTCTTCATTTACTGGCCAACACAAGTTTAGTACGGTACCCATGAAACAAACATAGTG
>NW_010408507.1:0-1313 GCF_000710305.1 Buceros rhinoceros silvestris | reverse complement strand
TACACCCTCAAGTTGCAGAAATCCTCATGAAACCGAAGACTGTTTAGATGAAGGCTTTGAAACTTGGCTGTCTTTGGTCATACAAATTGCTCTACACATCACCATTACCCCACAGACAGGAAGAGGGCTCGTCAGTTTTCTGAGTGCACAACTGTGGTTTGCCTGAAAAGGTGTGCCTTGACCAGATCTAGCGTTTTTTGGTGTCATTCAGAGTATGAAGCTGTGCATAAGGGAGGCTGTAAACCCTGCAGATTAATCAACTGCACCATAACTTCTGTGTCCCGCGTTACAAAGGAGAAGGTTACATAAGGTTACACCAGGAACTGTGAGTTACCCGCAAGAAAATTTCCTAGGGCATGTGCAGTTCCAAGCACAGTACACTCACTGCTGTGATGACTACGTGTTAGCAACATGAAAGAGTAAAAGGGAATGTCAATGTTTACAGCTTAAGAGATCGTCTCCTCTAGCAAAGGAAGACATGTAGTAGAGGAAGGAATTTTTCTTTACATGCATGTAGCTGCAGGTAATAAAATAAAGCTAATGCTGCTACTGAAATTGTAGAAGGTCCTTTTGCAGACAGAACTATGTAACAACATTTCTTCCAGATGGAAACACTTGATTCTGTCCTGAGACTTTATTAAGATATTTTTGTCATTGATGACTGAGAAACATTTATGAGGCAAAGCGGGGTGCTCATACTGGGCTCCCATTCTCCACAAAGGAGAACATAAACTTGTAGATGAAGGAAATGCCTTTTAATAATCAGATTTCTTTTTCTTAAATAAAATTAGCAGGTCAGCTTCACTGGTTCATTTTTTTTCAGAGTGATTGTCTCATTTTCATTCCAAGTTATTATGTCTTATTGAAGTACAGCTTTGGAAAATGAAGAGCTAATATTTCCAAATTGTTCATTTACAGCAGAATTGATACTGTCTGCTCTTCAAATTGTTTTAATGCATATAACTCTACTGAAAATAAACACTATCTACCAGGACCTATAACTACAAACTTAGAGATGGGAAAGGCTTAATAGATTATCAAATCCAGCTAATTTTTCTAATCCAATGAAGTGTAGTCTAGGTTTCATAAAGTGGTCTGTATTATTAGTCCTTAAGACATCATAGTCAAACAACGTGCACAGAAGACGCAAATGCACACAAGCACACGCTTGGATACTAAGCACACAAGGTGAAATACATATACATACTATGGCGCTTCACAAACTGAAGTTTCAGTTGGTGTGGAATCATTATGTCAGGAAGAAGCAACCTTCATGAAAGGGGTCTGTCGCGGTTTGAGAAGGGGGGCTGTTT
>NW_010408506.1:868-10708 GCF_000710305.1 Buceros rhinoceros silvestris | reverse complement strand
AAAAGCAAACCAAAATCATTTTGGCCATGAGACGGCAGCACACAGCTCGCTGGACTTCAGCTCTTACCTCTTTGTCTGTCCTCATGTTTTCTGTAAAGTTTCCAAAGTTTAACTGTAAGCCATTGTGTCCCTTACTGCAACCTTTATGAAACAAATTTTCTTTCTGTCTCCCTGCAACAGCAATCTGGTGTCAGTGAGCACAGTGAAACAGCTTGAGGAGAGCAAAGAGAGCAGACAGCCTGGAGAATCCAGTGCCCAGAGATGTGCCCAGGGTGCCTGGCAGTGTATTCTGTTCCTGCAGAGCACAAAGGTGAGGGCTGCTGCCACCCTTTCACGTCTTCTGCCCTCTTCTTCTCTGGTCATGAGGTAGAGCCTTGCCACGGGCTTGGGTAAAGCCTGAGATTTCATGTATCATCCTTATGTTAGTGTTTTTAAGCTGTCATATTTATCTCACACTCACTAGTATTATTTAAACTGACAAATATTTCTCCATTTTTTCTTCAGGTTCCACTCTTCTATACCTTTGTTGTTCCTGGACAACTTCGCCATGCATTTCTACATGGGAGGGATTCATTAATGAAAATCAATTGCGAGCATCTACCTGCAGATATTTGCTGTGTGAAAACTTGTGTTGCGTTGATTGTTTTTTAGCTGGACACATGCAGTATGGCATGGGCTGTGTCTTTGTCCCTAAGTGAGCCTGTGAAGCTCTTAGAATTGCCTCACTGGCAGGAATTATAACATTTTCAGATTCAAAATTTGATATAAACAAGCTATTTATTCTGACATTTTTGCCAGCAAACCACACTGATGGATTCTTTCCAGAAAGCAAACAGGAAGAGAGCACCTGTGCATTCAGAGTGAATCCATTTATAATCTGAATTAGTACTGGTGGAAGACATTTTACATGTTATTTACTGAGGGGTTTTGGTTTTGTCTGGGGCTCTCTTACTTTTTGCTTTTGGCTAAATTTCCACTGAGCTACATGGGAGCCTGACAATCAGAAGAGCTGAACTGTCATGGCCCCATTTTCATACAGCGTTAATGAAATGCTTTCTAAGCTGGGAAGTTTCAGTAGCAGGTGAACAATCCTGTATAGCTAGCTATTTTGCCTTCTCTGAAATACAAACTGGAAGGTTGTCTTTCTGCCTAGGGAATGTGCTTATCTAATTTTTTCCCTTGTAGAATAGTTACAATTTGAACTCTGAATACAAAGCATCCATTGCTGACAGGAGCTGGCATGCACTGTGACCCCATGAGCAAATGACAAAATTTTACCACTGTGTGCATATATTGCTGAAGAGAACATGAGTTTTCTGGGAAAGTGGAAAAATCCACGTGCTTCAGTGGGACTAGTAATAACTTGCAGCATTTCTCTTCAGTCGTTGCTAAAAAAAATATAGCTGGCCTATCATGCAAGTGAATTTAATCAAAAGGCACATTGTTAGCTTGTAGTGAAATGATTTGGTCTTCACCTATTTCTGCCTTGAATACATTGTTACTGACTTTTTCATTACTCCCATTCTCTACATCACCATGTAATTTTCAAGGCAGAGTGCATTCCATGAATTTATCCCTGCTCACTATCACAGCTGTGAAAACACATTTTCAGCATTTAGCCATCTCTGCATTTGAGATGGCCTCCTTCTGCAAACACACTGATACCATCAGTCTGCTGTGATTTCCCAGGCTGCCAGCCGGGATCCCAAAGGCTGAGCAGCTCTCCCAGAAAAGACATCATGTCCTCCCCACAAGGAATAGACTAAAAAAACCATCATCTGCTAGGTGAACTACAGAGGATGTTTCGGTGTCAGCCAGGCTGTGCCTGTTGTGCAGGCACAAGACCTTTATTTGTTTTTTCCAAAGAGACTGTGGCACACATGGTGTAGTGCTCTACAGGGTCACTGCTCAGGGCAATCTCTGGCTGGGACACCTTCATTCTTGCTTTTGTCCCTCCCAGCACTACCTGATATGGCAGCATTTGTGGCCAAACCCTTGCTGTGTGACCACCTCTAGGAATTCTCAGTTGGACTTGTCATCAAGTAATGTGGTCCCTCCCTTCCCATTTTTACCCCTGGCACAGGAGGCATCTTCAGTGAAAAATCAAGTGAGGATTGAGATGATGTTAGGGGAAAAAGCATAATGATAAGTCACTGTATTGTGCTCATAAAACCTGAGATAAGTGAGGGCAAATTTGCTTTATTGTACAACCGAGCACACTACCATCTTTGGCATTTTTTTTTAATTTAATGTCCTTTTCCCATCCCAATGTAATTTGATTCTGACATTTATACCAGGGGAATAAACAAAAAGCTTCCTCTGTATATATCCCTCCATAAGCTGACATCCTCTCTGCTGTTAGATAGGAGACCAGACGGATTGCCCTGGAACACTAATTAATGCAGAACATTTACTGACATTACATCACATCGAAACCAATTATGCTTCCATTACACTTGTCTACATTACCCCTTCTTGGGTATGTGTCTGTTGAATCCAGTCCATATTTAATTTGGGAATGGATTAGCTATTGAGATAGCAGAACCGGTTACTGGTCTTGCAGCAAGGCAATGAAAGCCATCCAGCAAACATCTTCTGATCTGGAAGTTTTCTTTAAAAAGAAAAAATAAACAGGAGCAGACCCTCTCAATTAATCCATCTTCCTTTAGGAATGGTCTGACCACAGTTCCCTCGTGCTGTGAGGTTTTGTTTCTTCCTTCTACCTCATGGTAGAGTGGAGCAATTGAAGGAATAGCTATTGAGCAAAAAGCAGTTATGAAGTAACTATTCCAGAATAGTGGACAGGTTTACATCTGCACAAACTGACTCCAGAAAAATCCACTTTGGTAAAACAGTAAATATTCTGGGGTCAAAGTGATGCTCCAGAAATACTCTATCAGTGGAATTATTCTGGAATAATTCTAATGATGGATCTCTGTATCCAATGCTGCTTATGCAACTTTTACGTGGGGGAAGAAACAGCTTGCGGCATTCATACCAAGCAATCATGAGTGGCATCAAGATCTGTGTCCCACTTGCTGGAAAAGAGCAATTAAAAGAGGAGCTCAGAGGTCCTAGCAGGGAGGGCAACTGGGAATCTGTTAGGGAGGAAAGGCTACTCAGTGCTTCCAGAGAGAGAACAGAAATGAGGCTGGATCCAGATGGGACAAACAGAGCAGAAGGAATGGTGGCTCCCATCACAGCAGATGAGCTCTGAAGGCCGCACGCTGCCTCAAGGATGTGAATGAACTTGGTTTGAAAAGGATCTCTGTGTGCAGGACCAGCAGAGCATGCAGCTCCAGTGCAGTCAGAGCTTGCTTGCTGAGCCGTGATAAGGGCGAGAAAGATAGCAGAACTGTGGAAAGCTGTAGTGTGGGCCAGTTTTGTGGTGGTTTATGCTGGCATGGCTTCATGAGAGTCAAAAGAACTGAGTAGGCTTGCAGGAGCTGAACATATTTGGGTCAGCAAGCACTGTAGGACTTTTCTGTTATAGTACTGTGTCATTAAGAAGTGAATTCTGAATATACTTTAAAAGTAACAAAATTAGGATGTCTTTGTTTTGACGGCAAGGCTATGAATTCCATGGACTGAGAGGAGGGAAGAAATTGTTCAATGTGGGTGCTGTTACCTCAGCAACATGTTATCTGCTGCTTAGTGTTACTCTGATACACTTCTTTTGCCAGACTCATGTTGGTGCCTGGATTTTTGAACCATTAGGTGGCAGTCGCATTAGATACCATTAGTGGCAATCATTAGGTACAGACGCATCTGAAATGCACAGTCAAGAGATGAGTTGCTTCTCTGTTTAAAAATGACAGCTGATGTTAATAGCTTGTAGCTGTCGATCATGAAGGGAAAAGCAAACAAAACCTTTTCTACTAATAATGTTTACACAAATTTTAAGGCAGGCTATTTTATCCTTTCCTGCAGTCAAGACAAAATAAACCAAACCACACTGTCCAAAGAAGGGAGTAATGAAAGTTTTATATACAAGATCTTCCCTCCTGTTCTCTACCCACTGTTCTCTACAACAAAAAAATTGGTTAAATCATGAAAGATGGGAAATCCAGCATCACAGATTTCAAGGAAATGCAGCATGTCCTCTTGCTTTATCAGGAGACAGAACTGCCTTCCAGTCACAGCTCCAGCTAGCCCTTTCAGAGCCCTCTTAACAGCAGCCTGGCTGAGTATGGCAGGTTGACAGGGCTGGGCTGATCCTTTTTGTTTTGCTATTGCTTTTCATTCAAGCTGCTGTCATTCTGCTGTATGGCTGCTTTGAGTGGCAGTGTGCAAAGACCACGTTTTCAGCTTGAGAACCTGTTTGTGGTCAAGTCGCACGCAACTTCACAGATGAGGATTTAAACAAGTGAAAGTCACAATTAAGATATGATTGAAATTACAGTCCCCACACCAGTGAGAGCTCAGCCACGAATTCAAAACACGCAGGAAATGATGCAAAGAGATATATGAGAGTCACTTCAACACAGAGTTTAGTCCCACATATTTTTCACTACATGAAATCTACATTTTACTTTATAGATGAACACAATTTCCTGAGAGAGGAATACCTTTCACTTCTGATTTAATGCTTTTAGCTCTTCAACTCTAACATTGTATGGAACTTTTGTTTTATTTCAAAGTAGGGTGCATAGAAAGAAGTGTATATGTGTGTGTGATGCTCCTCAGTAAACCATGGTTATATTAACCTTGCATTTTATAAATATAGTATGGATATCTGAGGCAATTTTGGTCATGATATCTCATGGACTGGCCACAGAATCATGCTGTTACACTGCTGCATGGATTAATTTACTGTGTGTGTCCCACTTTATAACAGCTAGGCTGCTGCCAGTACCTGGGCTAGGTGATTTAGAGGTTATCTATCCATCTGAGATACGTTATAGACCATTTCAGTATAAGTGTGCACTACATGCTGGATGACTGAATCACAGTGCAATATCAGCCAACAAAAGCAGTAATAAAGGGATTTGGCAGTAGGAATAGAAAGGATAATATGAGTTTTGGATACTGCAAAGATTTCTAAGACGCTGGAGAAACAGCAACCACAGATATTAACAACAATAAATACAAGACTGTAGGAGTGAAAAAAGAGAAGACAGCACAGAAACTTCTGCTATTCTTAATCATAGTAGAGACAGAGCAGGGAAGACAGGGAATTTGAGATCTGGCCTGTCAGATTTGAGCACATAGAGGAACTTAGAGCTGTGACAGTTTGGGGGGGCACCCTGCCACAATATGCCTTACACTTTGCCCTTCCAAGGCCATACTTAATACTCTGCTGGATGCATGCACTTGCTGAGAAGCCAATGAGATTTAAAGGCAGCCTAAAAACATTCAAGATGCCCTCAGCCCTGCCTCAGAATGGCCAGTGTGCCCAGCACATCACCAAGCAACCCGGGGTGTTACACAGGGCTTTTTAATGCAAGACATTTTAGCACAGTCCAAAAATGCTTTCATAACACATGCCAGCAGTGTTTCACTGCCTCTCAGCTACCACATGATTAACCCCCCTCTCATTCATTCTCTATAATTATTACTTCTTTTTTTAAAAGAAAATCATCATGTTCTCATCTTTTCCCATATAAAACCATCAACTTGTCAAAAAAAAGAGAGGAGCTGGAAAAAAAAATTCCTTTTCACCTTGTCTGGCTTCTTTCAAAGTGAGGTATGCAAAGCTCTAGTGCAGCCTGACAGGTCCTAACTACTGAGATTTCACAGGCGCTGGGGGAGTGGTGGTGGGAGGGAACAGAGGAGTTGGTCCTGTAAGGGCTTTGCTGCAAGCTGCTGCATTCTGTGGGGTCTCTCACAGACACCTTGCAATTGAAGGAGGGCAGGCAACTAAAATGGAGCAGAGTGAGTCACATTCAACAGGCAAGCAATGGATGTAGGAATAGGAACATATGATCATAAATATTCTGTTTCAGTGTAAGAGAAACTGCTGATTTGAACAGCCAGGAAAAGAGGAAATTTATTTCCATAATGAGACGTGCCCCTGGAAAGGAAGCAGAGATTCCTGAGTCATTATTTTTTTACTTTTTATTTTGAGGCAGAAGACTTATGTTACAGACTGAAACTGGATTGAAGGATTACTGTGCTACAAGCAGGCCATCTGTCCGTAACTGTATTAGACATGATAATGTTCTTTTATTCACAGCTATTAATATCATTGCTCCAGTTGGCCTGCTCCTCTGCATCGTCTGCATGGATCTGCCTGGTAAACAGGCAGTGGAAGAAACTGCTATATTGCTAAGACAAAAATATTGGTTTGCATCTACAAACTTGCATTGCAGAGTTAGTGAGATCAAGGGAGCTTCTTTCTTCTGCCATGGTAGCAGGAAAACTTTCCTGGTAGCTGGCAAGTTTGGTAGGTCAGTGTTGAGCAGCAGATCTGGATGTCTTTACACTGGTGGTGTATTCTAGCATTCTTCACGTGACAATGGCAGTAGACCACCATGCCAGTACCACCTTCTTGCTTTACCCTTTCATATCATTTAGACCATTCTTAGTGGAGAGATTCCTGATACGCTACTTTCTCGTGCAGGTCTCTAGTTCCCTGCCAAGTGCATATTTGCATATTGGCATATTTAGGAAGAAAGATAATATTTTATGGATTACACAAGCAGGATGGGGAGCAGAGTCATGATGAAAAATGAGATCTGCAGAAAGCAAACTGCTTTTGAAACAGCAAAGTTTCAGCTTATTTGCCTTTGATTGTGACACCTTTTGTTTTTGCATAAGAAAGCAAGTCGTAAGTAGCATTTATTATGAGAACGTAGAGGGATGCAAATACTCTGAGATTATACTGTGACTTTCTTCTGCCACCATCTGGAGCAGTAATTGAGTTTGCAGCTGGTAAAAATGTTTCTCTCCGTGTCTTTTTTTCTTAGTTCTTACATTTCCATGTAGATAGGTAGGAGCCAAGCCCTATTTCTTAATCAGAAGCTTCTGTAAGAGCTCGACACATACCAGATTCATCATCTTTTCAGAGGCAGGCAACCATCTTGGCACTCAGAAACCATCTTGGTCCAGACATCCTTTGCAGTTTTCTGACAACTCAACCTTTATGCCACTGGATGAGCAACCATCAGGGGCACTGGTTAGGGCTCTTCATCAGCTACAATTCCTTCTCCTCCAGTTTTGGCTTCCCAGATGGATACCACCTTCCCTTTTGTTTACATTCAGTATGCTTATTGCCAGGTCCTGAGCTCTGGTTTTCATTTGCCAGGAACTCAGAGCTTCTGAAGCTGCTGGTGTCAGGGCAGGACTTGTGGAAAAAACACTTCTTCCATCAGCTTCCCAGAGTTGTCCCAGAGGGACATTTCTCCTGGCAGCCATCTAGCTCCTGCAAGCTGAATATGCTAGAAAGGTCACAGTTTCAGGCTCCTCAGAAAGCCTTTCCTCTCTTTCCATTTGAACCATTCACCTTTGAATAATAGAGGTCTGAGCTGAAAGAACAACTTGTCATATAGTGATCTGCAGCAGCATCACCCTGGGCCCCCTGTGAGGAACAGTGGGAGGCTTTGAGTACACTGTACCTCATCCAAAAAGAGGCACTGAAAAGTTTCGGAGGACTGCTGCTTTGGAAGTGCCTATGCTTTCTCTATTGCCTGCAGAGTGAGCCTGATGTACCTAGCTCATGTCCAGATGTCCGTGTTGTAGACAGTTGCAATTAGGTGAGAGAAAGTCAGTCGTCTAGTCTCCACACTGATTTGTCTTTCAAGGGGTTGAATGTATTATGTCTATAGTACATTCTTCAGTACTAGCCCTGCATTTCACACAGTCCTCATTAATCTTTAGTCAAAATCATAATCATAACCTCCTGTGTTAACCTCACAGGTCTGGAGGAAAGCAAGCCTTTGTTCAGGGAAGATTGCCCTAATTGCTGCCTCATGCTGAGCTGCAGCAAAGTAACTCCTTTCTTCTGGTACCTACCTGGGGGTGCAATGAGTAGTGGCAGAGGGAGCTGAGCCTGGCTGACCAAGGCAGCTGCTCTTCAGGGAAGACACTAGAGCTCAGTGGGAGCAGTGGCTAAAAGGAGCCTTCCAGGAACAACTGCAGGGGCAATGAGAGCAGCTGGTGCTTTGAGGAAGCATTTGAGGCCAGGCATACAGTACCATGAAGATGGGAATGCCAACGAAGAGCACACTAGAGCAAATAGCTCTAGGACATCTATGTCTTCTTGCTTCCTTCTGCCTGGCCATTGTCTATGACTGAGACTCTCTTATCACCTTAGTTCTTAAATCATGAGACATCCAACAGTGCAGGTTTTCTCAATCCAGAGGAAGTGTAGTTACACAATTACAGTGGGTGCATTGTCATTATAAAAAAATTGAAAGAACATTCCTTGGGCATAATGGCATCATTTTGCCAATATTCTGTAACTCAATAAACAAACAGTAGAGCACTGATTCATTGCTAGTGGAAAAAAGAATCGCAATTCTCACTAATAACATTTCTCATTTCTGATTTGACAATAGCTGATGGCAGCTTTTATAGACCAACCTCTGCTGAGCACACACCTGCAAGGAAATGAACACGTGAGTTAATGTATTGTGTAGACTTAGCTCAGGAATAATTTGTACAAATTGATGATAAAAGCCAAATAAAGCAAAAGAGGCCTACTATGACAGCTGCTGATGAGGGACAGGACTAGAGAAGTTAAGTGACTTCCTCATGCACTTCAGTTAGCGTCCACAAGGTGCCCTGCTCTTCCAGATGAGCCTAGATTCAAAACAAACCTAAGCCAACTCTTTGCAACAGCTGCTTTTGCTAGTGAGTTCTCCCTTGCTTGTGTGATTCCTGTCTGAGTAAATGGGAGGAAGGATTGAACAGTTTAGCACCAGGCTGAAGGAGGAGATCAAGAAAAATGAGGGTAGATACCATATGCGGGGAAATCAAGTGGCGGGGAAATCCTGGAGCCAAAGGAGAGTTTCTCAGATTCTCCTCAACTTAGCATTTTGAGGCAAAACACCATCCTGAGGAGAGCTACTTCTTCTCAGGTTTGCTCTTTGTAGTAGAATGCTTTTGCAGTTCTCTTTCTGATGGAGGATGTGTGAGGCTCTAGGCTAGTCAATGCTTTCTATTGAAGGCCATTTTACCATAAAGGGCTAAGGTACTGTCATGCCTCAGCCTGCATCAAGCTTCAAATGAAGTCCTGATCGTTGCATGCTTCTTTTTCTTCCAGGTGCTCACTGAGCCTTTTAGCATAGTCTGAGTGGACATGTTTCACAAAATGTATCTCATGTTTTATCCGACAATGGACATAGAGCAGTTCTAAGGAAAAAAGTGCTTTTCCCTGCAAATCATTGCCAGGTGATTTATAACACGGCTATGTGTGAGCCTTGTCGTGGGGAAAGAGCTTGAGTGCCCTTGTGAGGTTGAGAGCTGTGCTGGTGGTGGCATGTGCCTCCGGTGCGGTCTCCCAAGCCGGACAGGTCTCAGCTGAAGGGTCAGACAAAGTGTGTCCACGGGCAGGATGGGCTCACTAGCCTTTGGGCAGCCATCCTAGGAGATGGACAACTCTGACTCCAAACCCGGGCAGATGGAGCTCGTTTAGCCTTGTAAGGCATCCATCATCTAAGAGAAGGATAATCTAACCAAACCTACGATCTGAGGACTTTGCTGTCACTGTCCAAGCTCGCTAGGCCCTGGCAGATGAACCTCAGGTGTAAAGGGTGGAGCCAGTTCCGCGCACGCTGCACCTCACCTAAAAAGTCCACTGCACAAGCCTGAAGGGTTTGCTCACGTTTGCAAAGCCCTGTAGCTACAGGCGAGGGACAAAACGGCCGGGGGAAAGGGGTAAGACCTGCCACCGCGGTT
>NW_010408506.1:0-627 GCF_000710305.1 Buceros rhinoceros silvestris | reverse complement strand
CTGTGCTGTTTGCAGCCGGACTTGCCTGTCCCGCATTGGCCTTTTCAGCCATCAGCGCGCTTGCAGTAAGCGTGGGAAAAACCCTTCCCAAATCCTCATTTGTGAAGCCAAGCCATGATGATGATGTATGAGCCTAAATCAGCTTGACTGAGAACAGAGATTGAACTGTTTTCCTGCATGCATCAGATCATTCAAATAGAGAAACAGCTTCAAGAAAACTGGCTGTAGCTCTTCCACTGTTGTGGATTAATTGTTTATTAGTGCAAGGAGACCTGTCTATACCACTGCTTTGAGCATGCAAATGCAGTGTGGATGTTGATGGCCCCATTGTCCCGGTTTGAGCTAAACTTCCTGGTTTAAGCTGAAACTTCCTGGTTTAAGCTGAAACTTCCTTGTTTTGGGTAATGGACAAATAAGAATTATTCCATGAAAATACGATAATTCCGCATTTAATTGGTTAAGGGAGTCAGGTGCAGTGTTATGTGTCAAGGCTTTAAAAGCAGAAGGCTGGGGGAGTGGTTCTCTCTCTCTCCTTCTGGACTCGCTGCATGGAGGGTTCCTGCCGTGGACCTGCTGGCAGACGTCCCGGCCTAACAAGGCCGACCAGGCCCGGCCGGAGCCCACCCG
>NW_010408505.1:0-10178 GCF_000710305.1 Buceros rhinoceros silvestris | reverse complement strand
CCTCTCCATCCAGGCTGGGCTGGCGAGGATCCAGGCAGCCTCTCAGGAGAACGCTCAGAAAATATTAGCTGTGCAGGTAGGTGATTGCAGGGAAGTCGGAAAGATCATTCTGATCTAGATTGAAAAGCAAATGATGGGTAGTGTGATGAAGCATTAAAACCATATCCCATCAGAGTTTTATAAATTTTTAACCTCTTTAATAAACTGGAATTGCATGAAGGATGAATTCGGTAAGTTAGCACATATACCGTGCATAGTTTGAAAAAAAGGGGGAGATTAGATTTATTTCTCACAAACCTTTGAAAAGATTATTATAAATACATTGGATATAAATATTTGAAACATAGAGTGGCATTAGCATTGCTGCTCAGTTGTTTTAGATGTGTTTGTGTCCTGTTTGGTGCAAATATTATCTCCATGGTAAACAACATTGTTATTTTCAGTGTATTCACGTTTAATTTCTTTAGCAGGAGACTCTTTTTTAGAAGTATTGCACCTCTCTGACTCAGTTATATGGTGACTTTCCCTTATTTTTAAAAAGCAACATTGAGGGGTTATGAGATTTAAAAATGGTTTCAAACAACATATGGATTTCCATTTTATGACTTCTTCCCCAGATATGTATACATTTACTAGGGAACAGAACTACTGTGCAGTGTAATCTGAATGTTCCTGTTCTTTTTGTCTTGTGCTTTGGTGTCTTATTCATCTTCCCGTAAAGCCACTCCTTTCAATCTCTTCCCATAGTTAATGGCCATAACCAGATGGCGTTTCTAAGAGACTTCAGTGAAAAAATTCTTCAGACTTACTCCTTGCAAAAGAAGTTACGGTGCTGATGCAGCTTTAGTGCAGCATATTCTTACAAACCCTGTTTTCTCATTTTTAACAGTCCGACTTTGTTGTATGATTGTGGAAACAATTTTATTACATTTTAACACAGAATCATTTCGGTTGGAAGAGACCTTTAGGATCATCAAGTCCAACCAAAATTTTGTAATTGCACTTCATGGTTATTATCTGATGCATTAAAGTAAAATCTAACCTGAGTAAGTTCTAGAATTCAATTAAACTGCATCAACATCATGATCTGATTTGAGTATCTCACTGAGAGGATTTTTATTTTGAAATTCTGAATTTCCATATATGTCCACTTCTGTACTAAATTTAGAAAATCCTAGTAATCTTAAAATCTTAGTAATCTTAAAATCAGAAAGTCAAGGGAAAAAATCAGATTTTATACACTCTTAATGATTCACAGTTTTATGGATTTGGAGGCTGTTATCTGTGCCAAGTATTGCACTGACCTGCGTGCCAGTGAAAACAGGTAAGCTGCGAACTACACTTTTTTTCATTCAAATTTCTCATTTAGCATTTGAAAACCTGGAAAAGCTCCTTTTTGATTTTTGTGGGGGATAGCTGGCTTGATTTCTGTTCCGCACTGTGTTCAGCTACTCCAACAGTGAGTGCCGAACAGAGGTGATCGATGTGCAGCCTAGAGCTCATGAATAATAAAACCAGTGGTATAGAAGCCACAGGTGGCGGCGGATTTCCTCACACGTGAATCTGTTCATTAATCTAATGTTACACAGTATTTCCATAGCCGCACTGTGGACCTCACGTACAACTGAACTCTCATGTCAATAACTAGTCCAGGTTATAATGAATGAGTTTTGCAGAAATCCTTCACCTTAGCGTAAATTTTTCCGTGCATGCTGTTCATGCTGAGGAGGTGTGTCTGTAAATCTTGTCACCCTGAGTACCTCAACTAGCTAGAAAGGGGCCTAAACCAAGCTTTTAGATGTAGAGCCCAGCAACGTTTGAGAGAGTTCGGATCCAGGTAGCTCAGACCTACCAAAGACAACATTTTGTTGTCTCTGTTCCCTACCCGCTTTCGCCACCCCTGACATCCTTTTCTGATCTTCTGATCCTTTTCTGGTATTCTAATATTCTCACTATGTTTCTATGCAGTCTGACTGGCGATAACTTACTACTAAAATAGTGAACAAGGAAAATATATAAAATTAAAATGAAACTAGCTCAGCTAAGAGCAATTACCAAGGTGTATAGAAGAGCATTTCCTTTCAGCAACATGAATTTTTTGTATTTTAGAGGCCTTGACAGTGACTTACTTATATATGGACCATTGTCTTTGTTTTATCTGCGTTATCATCCATCCTGTCAATTAAATTCTTACATTGGAGAGATTCAGTGGCACGCACTTCCAAAATAAAATCTGGCAGCCATTCCTCTCCCTTCCTTTTCTCTCAGCAAGAAATACCCCAGGTTTATTGTTCCTAGTGTCTGTCCCACACTTAAGCATGAGGATGAGAACCCGAGCAGTGCGCAACTCTGCAGCAAAATGGCAATTCCGGCGCACAAGGGCTCACGTGCCAGCAGCTACCTAGACTAGAGCAAACAGGAGCGGGTGAATCGTGGAGGGCAAGTGAGTAAGAAGAAGCAGTAGATACAGTACATTGGCTGCCGAAGTGTTTTCTAATATTACACAGAAGCCATGACCTGGGCGAGATCCGAAGAGAGACTTAGAAGTAGATGACGGAGGGGGTTTTGGCCTTTTCACCAGGTACGTTTTAACAAGCACCACTTTAGAGTTACACACAGCAGCAGAGTTTTGAGGGAATTATGAGGTGAAAATAAAGAGCTGCCTTAGACTGGAAGACAGCTTTGACCACTGTTTCATCATGTTTCATCATGTTTCATCATGTTTCATCACATCTACACTTTTAGGCCTATTTTTAAAAGTCTGCTCTTGCCTTCCAATCACCTCTACTGGTGCAGATAGACCATAGTGCTTGTAAGACTTCATGCGTGAGAAGGAAGAACTGTGCCTCTAGTGAAGATGTCATTGCCAAAGCCGTTAGTGAGGAGGATGTTTCAAGTCACAGGTACCGATGGAGTTAGTCAGCACCTTTAACAAAGATAAAAAAGCCAAACCTGAGGAGGGACCCCACTTAATAGCAAAGTGTTTTGTTAATGATAATTTGAAAAAAATAGAGTCTTGCAATTAAATCTCCCTAAAAGTTGTAAAATAAGAGGAGCGCTTTACCACGATGGCAGGCTCCTTTGCTGGCTGGTCTCTCAACTTCAGCTCAGAAAGGACTCTGTGCATTACCAAACTTCGTACCAACGGCAGAGATTTGCTGTTGGTCATCCACCTTGCTAGTTAAGCACAGGTCTAAGCTCGCTCTTAATCCCAGGCTTTCCTCCCTGCCGCACTGCGAGCGTGTGCTCTTGGGCTGAGCTGGGTGTCTTTGGAGATGGCACTGAACTGAACGGGGGTGCTCAGGCTTGGTGCCACGCAGGCGGTGTGCTCCTGGAGCGCGTGCCCAGTGTTCGCCTCCCATTTGGGGGTGCTGCTGCCCCAGAAGCAGCAGCCTGGCTCTCAGAGGCTGGCATGTGTCATCACCATCTGAAACGTTCTAGGGCCAGAATCTCTGCTCTGCCACGATTGCACATAAGGTAGCAAAGGCAAAGGGTCCCTCGTTTGTCTCCTCGGCGCTCTGTACAGCCTCAGCACCAGCCGTACATGGTTTTGGTCTGCCTAGCCCTGCCCTAAAAGCATTCTTCAGTATGTGGCAGAAATGTGTGTGCGCTTACTGAGCTCTCACCGTGGTTATGTAACTGAAGACGTGTTAATGTTATCCAGATATGTTAAAACAATGCAAAACACCAACAATTTGAGTGTGAACCATGAAGGCAGGCTTATGGCAATGAACCTCTAGTAAATACTAGTTTTTCCCCCTTTTTTTTATAAGGGTCATTAGTCTATGTGGTGGCATTAATAGTTAAAAAAAATAAAAATGCCATTTTAATTTACATTAAGCTTCTTTTATTCCAGTCAAACTTTAAAATACATATTACCTGGTTTTTTATCATGATCCTTGTAGCCATTTTGCTTTGTCAACATTTAATATTTGCGTTGGAAATAGGAATGATCAACTGATGACTTAGTGTCTGTATGTTTTGTGAATATACTTCTAGCAGAAAATGAAATTTTAAATTGTGATGTTAAAAAAAGGGTAAGCGATTCTGCCATAGAAATAGCAAAGAATAAATATGTTGGCAATCAAATACACTGCTAGAGCAAAGATCAATGATTGAAATGATTTATACTTTCAATTTTTGCTCTTAATCTATTGCACTTTTTGTAGAGCGAAGTGCAGACTGTTTCTTGGGTAAGACTATTTCATCTTCTTATGCTCTACCTTTTCCTAACCTGTTTCAAGTTTTATAAATTCCTTTACTGCATTCTGATTGCAACCAGTGGCAGAATTTGAGAGATTAGAATTGCAGTGCATGAAGTGCACTAGAAGTCCATTAGAGGTGCATGAGCACTGCTCTGCTCTTCTTTCATTCTGGGCAGTTTACATACATGCTTCATCATCATGGCTTGGCTTCGTGAACAAAGATCTGGGAAGGGCTTTTCCCCCGCTCACTGCAAGCGATGAGTGCACCCTTCGGGCCTGCGCGGTGGATTTTTCAGGTGAGGCACCAGCGTGCACGGAACTGGCTCCACCCTTTACCCCTGAGGTTCATCTGCCAGGGCCTAGCGAGCTTGGACGGTGACAGCGAAGTCCTCGGGTCGTAGGTTTGGTTAGAGTGTCCTTCTCTTAGATGGAGCCTTACAAGGCTAAACGAGCTCCATCTGCCCGGGTTTGGAGTCAGAGTTGTCCTTCTCCTAGGATGGTGCCCGAAGGCTAGTGAGCCCATCCTGCCCGTGGACACCCTTTGTCTGACCCTTCAGCTGAGACCTGTCTGGCTTGGGAGGCCCCACCGGAGGCACATGCCACCACCAGCACAGCTCTCAACCTCACAAGGGCCCGCAAGCTCTTTCCCCATGACAAGGAGGTGCCTGTGAAAGAGATACATGCTTAATGGCTCCGAAAAAGAGACACTTTCCCGTGATGGTCAAAGAAAGCTCTATGAGCTCCATTGTAGAGTACACAGACTCTTCAAGTAAACTTAATTATCTTAATAGTCAGAGGACATCGTAGGTGGTGGGAGAGGAGCAAAGACTACTGATGAAGTCAGTGACAGCATTTGTTCAAAGGAAACTCCTTGGAGATCTCTTCTGGTTGGGGTTTGAGGAAATGTAACAGGACAATGTGGGGAAAATTTCACGATCACAGTTGGTAAAGTCTATGTTCTATAATTTGCTGGAGGATTTCAATCGTCAAAATTCCTTCTGGATTTTTAGTCCAGCAGAAAACAATAAAAGTAATCTCTTTAATCTAGAAAAAAATGATAAAATTGTGAAACCTTTTCTCCCCAAAGTGTACAGGTAAGGAGTTTGTTATGTTAATGACTTTTCCCAATAATGTTTTGGAGTTTCAATAACTTGGCTCTTGAGTAAGTTCAATTAGCTATCTAATTGCAAAAATGATGTATGATGGCAGTTGTGGCTTTATTTGGGACTGTGGCTGTGCTTTAATCCTGACAGTCTTCAGCTTAGTCCATCATTTTAGATGATTTATCTGGACTATTGTTATGCCGGAATTATTTTAAGTGACAAAGTGCTAACAAAAAAGGTAGCATCACTGCTACCCTCATTGGCAACTTCAAAATATTTCATACATACTTTTTCTGATGGTGTCATGGCAAATGCACTTTTTTAGTAAATACAAGATTATTGGCTTAAGTTTTAATAAATCTGCACCTTTGATCGCCATTCACACCGGTTTAAAGTCCTATTAAAACCGATCATCAGAATTTAGCATTTGGAAACTTCTTAGTTTGTAGCACTTTCACCCATTTTCATTAGGTGGAAATTGCTACATGAAGCACAAAGGAATGAAGCATCAACCCACATGCTGTCGCCGTGGTGGGGTTATTCATACATTTTGCTCAGTTTTACTCAAGATGCTTATTGTGAAATCTTAAAAAAAAATTGGCAAAGCTTGTTGTAATTTAAAATAATTCCACTGTACTGAACTGCACCAGATTATACTAGAAAACAGTTTTGATCTATTTTGTGTTGTCTTCATTTGAGCAGTTTTGCAGAGGTCACCAGAGAAAGGGCTGTTCTTTGCTAAGACTTTAAAACTTTGCTGAACCTACTGCAGCCATCTCAGTGGATACTCACTGGAGGAAACGTTTTACTGACTGCCCCAAATCTGTGTTTTTCATGGCACCCTGCTCTACCTCCTCACAGGAAAGAGCCAGTGCAGTTCCACTAAGGCCACAACCAGCTATAATACTGCATATTACAAACAGGGTTTCCCCATTTGCTTTCTGAAAACCATTCATTTTTAACTTGCTTCTTAGCTGTCAGATGGCAGTCGATGTAAGTACATCTTTTGTTCTCTAACTTATTAACACAGGTGTGTTATGGTGTCCCTCAGGGCTGATGCTCTTCAAAATCTGTACGCGTTCCCTTTTATTTTTCTCTGTTACGGGTTGAGTTATCGCCATTTATGCTGATTACACTCAGTTGTGTCTTTTTTGCCTGCTGATTTCACTTTAGCAGTCTTGCTGTTCCTGCCTTGTCTTGGAGACATATGGGGTTGGATGACAGATAACTTTTCTTAAGGGGACATGGCTGCACACCTTTTAATTAGTTCTAAGCTTTAGTCACAGTTATTCTTAGTATCACATTTCTAAGTATTTAGTCACTTTTATTCACAGTAACCATTTAAAATGTCGGAGTTAAATTTTGCTGATTTTAGTATTCATTTGTAAAATATTTATTTTGTACAATTAAAGGGGACTTGAGACCGGTTATTTTTGGGTCTGCTCATGGGAGTATGCTTCTGAGATGAAAAATTCACTACTTGATTAATCAGGTTCTAAAGAAACATGGAAATCAGCATCCAGTATAGAGTTGCTAAAAATACATAGCTTTCCTCTCAAATAGTTATGAATTTTGGATACTAACATCTGGAATTCTTCAAAATATGATCAGACGTTTTATTTGAATCCTTAAAGTATTTTTTGTCCAGATTTTTCCGGATTGTGTTGATGACAGTGACGAGCATTCACTAAAATCTTTGAATGTGCTCATCATGTAGATGTACTGGCAAATCCAGCTGCCATGGAATAGACTCATAAAATGTTCATGACCATGTATTTTGTCACTGCTGCATGATGGGAGGGATCTTTCTAGTGAGAGAGTGGAAAGTAATCTCGAAGTAAGCCAAAATCATAGAAGAAATTAGAACCTGCTTGATTTCTTTCCCTCATTTTCATGGTCTGTGATTTTGCTTATCCCATGGCAAAACTCTGATATCTTTATTCTGACATAATTTCTTTTACCATTTTTGAAGTGTACATCTGATTTGCAACCCAGTTGCATTTAGGCTATTATGCCACTTACGCCATAACACTCCGAGCTTCTTACGCTTTGCATAGACTTTGTTTTTCAAAGCATCATGCCCAATGGCTAATACAACTAATGAACATTTCCTGGCATGCACAGGAATACCTGTAGAGGCCTTAATTGTCTTAATTTTTCCATGGCTTCACTGGGGTAAATGTGGAATGAATCTAACCATTCAGAAATGTGGCTGCCACCAAAAAGCTCTGGTGTATAGTAGGAGGATAAAGACAAACCGTTCTGCTAGTTGCCTGTCAGTGATGGAGATTAGATGATAGTCCCTTCAAACAAACAAATTAGTCTCATATTTTTAAGATTAACCTGACCAGGATTGTTTTAGTGATGAATTATTTAGCTTGTTTACAGGAGTACATTTTCAATATACATTTTTGTGTAGAAATATGTATCAGTATTTTCAGTATTAAAAATTGTTACCTAAGAGAAAATAGAAGGATGACTTTAATCCAGGAGATTTATTTTAAGGTTTCTTTTAAAAGAAGAATTCCTAAGAGCTGCATTTTTTCAGTATTCACCGCCACTTAGTGGAATTCATCCTTGTATATTACCAGAGATGCCCTAATTTTCCACTTTCTGACACTTTCTAACATGCAGATGCAGAAATGTCATAATTTAAAATAGAAATGTATAGATGATTTTTTAATAATGAAAAATAACTTTACAGAATTAAAAATTTGCCACAAAAGTTTGCCACAAGTAACTTGGTATCTGACTTTAATGGATAATGAGATTAGTAGACAAACTTTATTTCTCATTGAGCAAAAATTATTCTCCCATTAAAGCGAAATTCAGTCTGAATTCGTGTTCTTTCCACCTGGAACTCTGATAACTTACATTTGTGGGCCAAACACTCAAAACTTAAAAACTCAAAACTCAAAACAGTCAAATCTGAGGAACTGGAAAGTTTATTATCTCTGCTGCTTTTGTTGTCAGCATTGCTACTCAAACCAGGAGGTCTTAAAAGACAAGAAGAGAGAAACTGCTTCTTAAAAATTGATCCACTGAGTCATGTCACTGCTCAGCAGTTTTTAAGCCTCAGATTATTCTCTGTATTCCCTGATGGAGAGATTCAGAGTTTAAAACCTGATGGAATAAAAATGTGCTGAAAAAGCTGTATCGTGAATTGAGAAATTTTCAAAAACCTTTTAAGTTGTGCTTGGTGCCTTTTGCAGAATCTGAGGACTACTGGATTTCCATTTCTTGAAGCAGCATAGATTTTACTTTTTTACTTAACGAAAATCTGTGTTGAAATGTTTATGCATAATCGGCTGAGTTAAGTTTACAGAAATAACTGCGATCCTAATGTTTCTAAATTGAGTATCTTAGTACCTTGTTTTTGTAATCTTAATAGTTTTATTTTAAGATTTTTTTTTTAAACTCTAAATTTTCCAAGAATATAAACCCTTATATTGACATTTACCTTGGGTAGAATTAGTGCCAATACACTTACCAGCCGTTTCAACCAAGTGCTGGCCCAGCCATTACTGCTCTTCGTTCAAGCTCCTTTTCAAGCCTTAGTCTGTGGCACTACCTATTGATTTCTGTTTTCCTCTGTTGCTTCCACAAGTCCCAGCCTTCATCTTCTTTTTTCCAACCAATAGTCACCTTCTTCCTCCTCCCAGATTCTGAGATTTACCAATTCCAGTCTCTATGACCACTGACAGTTTTCCTTCTCTGCACCCCAATTTTACCTCCTCGTAATTCTTCTCCAATTCTAACCATTGCTCCATTTCAGCTCTTGTTCTGTCACATTCAAATCAAGTAATTTCCTCCTCCTCCTCCATCCTCTATCAGGCAAAATGAAAGCACAGGCAGGACACCTCTACTAAGGCCCCCAGATCAACCCAAACACAGCAGTCCTGAGATACTGCTTCTGGAAAAGCCTCACCTATTGCAAGGCTCAAGTTTGTAAAAATGTAGTTTTCAGAGCTCCTGAGCTGTTTACCAAACAAGGACACACTGTGTTTTCAGAGCCTCATGGCAGTAGTGTATGACCCATTTCAGTCATTTTTGAAATTTGCCAAAGAAATCAAGCATTTGAGCCCAATGCCTAAATTTTAGTTAAATTGTAAAAATGAAAAAAAAAACCCCAAACATGGATCCTATAAAACCAAATGCTTGGCAACTTTCATAATATGTAATGCTCTCAGCCCTAGCTACAGTTAAGGGGAGTCCTTCCCTACTATAGAAAAATTAGTCGAAATGGTTCAAACACCAGTGGTGCAAAATCCAGCAACAATTAAGTCAAGATATTCCTAGCAAAATGTGTAGGAATCCTTGATTCTCTTGACAGAGCTTAGCTGCCTTGGTTTGAGTGGATGTGTTGCCAGTATCAGTCTGGGACACTGTGGAAAAGAACATACGCAATCAAAATGCCCCAAAGTCTTTTATAATGGTTCTGGGGAAAAAAAAATTGTGGGGTTTTTCTTTGAGAGAAGCGTGATCATTTCTCATCTCTAATGTTATTTTTCTAAATCATGTTTTGTCCTGATTGGAGCAATAACACTGAAGAGCAGAAAAGCCTTAGTTTTCTTAAGCAGTGCTGGCTAAACAAGAGAAAACAGAGTTTGAGTGTACGTTGTGTTTCCCCCAGCTGTGCTGAGAGACACCTGTATAGCAAGAGAGCAAACAACCTTCTAAATAGTTCCATTTAATATGAAGTGCTGTGTTACTGAGACTTTAATGCGAAAATAATTATACATATTTGCGTACTCTTCAAATTTAAGGCCAACTTATAAGTAACACTGAGGTTTACAGTGATGATTCTCATAATATATATATAATTACATATATATACATAATAATAACAATCAAGTAGAATCTCATAATA
>NW_010408504.1:0-5880 GCF_000710305.1 Buceros rhinoceros silvestris | reverse complement strand
GTGGGGTGGCGAGGCCCAGCAGCGACAGGCGATCTCCCGCTCTTTGTGCGCGCGGCCCAGCTGAAAGGGACATAAGTGGTGACGTGTACATACAGCCGCCGTTCAGGGAGAGGGCGGCACGGCGGATTCCCCTTCCCACACGCCCTCCGCTCCGTGCCCGCTGAGCCTGAGGCTGCGCCTCGACTCCCACTACTAAAAGCGGTTTGAAGCGCCATTAGCCCACAGGAGGTCGATCCGGGTGTTTCGGTTGCTGCCGATGTTACCCCCCGCCTCCTCTTCCTCCCCTGTCGGAGGTGGGGCCGTCTGCCGCCGGGTTTCATAGCCGTCGAAGGGAACTCTCCCTTCGGCCTCTCGGGCCTGACCGAGGGCCCGCCCTGCTGCTCTGGTGCGCTTGCGGGTTAGGCGCTCATTGGGCCCTCATGTTAGATGTAGGTGATGTAAAATGTGCAGTTTTGGTTCCTCTCGATACTTTGTGAGAGAACTGAAAAGGTAATTTATGTGTGTAGCTTCCAAAATATTCTCACTGGTGTCCCGTCAAAGTAAGACATTTTTATTTTGTTGGTTAAATGGTTTGGATTTTTTCAGTATTTTAGCCATTTGTTTATGGAGTTACAGGCCTTTTCATTATGTGGATGCTTTTCAGAATAATTCTATTCAGCTGTTGAGCTGTTCAGCACTAGAGGCCAGTGGAGTCAGGGAAAAAAATATCTATGTGGATAGAAAAGACGGGACAAACCAAGAAAGCTGTTCGGTTCACATTTGCCATCAAAAATCACCAAGACATATGATGATATATGGTGGGGTTTTGGGGGATTGAGGTTAAAGAGATGGACTTAAAGGATAACCTTTTATGTCTACTTCTGCCTTACTGTATTTACAGTATTACTTGGAAGTTGTTGTGGAATTGGATGTGCTGAAGTCTTTTGTTTCTGCTTTTTTTTTAATCCAGAGTGTTTTCTACCCTAGCATAGAAGGGCCATATACCTTTGCTGGTACAGATGTGGTATGGCTGAGAAGATTGTTGCAATTCTTTAAATGCTTTGATACAGGTCTTGGAAATGACCTGCTATGATTAAAGTTGGTGTGGTAAGGTGTTTATAATGCCTGACTTGTGGAACTGAATTAGGACTGTGAGTAACTGACAGAGCCTTCAAAGGGTAGTTAAGCATTGATTAACGTTTTGAATTGTGCTCTCAAGGCTCCCCTCAATGAATAGGAAGCCTTAGGCAGCTTCACTAATTCAGGTAAACTAGTTGGATTCCCTTAAGTTACATGGAGCGAACAGTCCACTGTGTATCTAGGGATTCCTAGAAAATCTAGGGCTTCTTTACAACGCACTAGTTTTAAAAATAAATCTTATTTATTGTGAATGATAATAAATGCTGGTAGTAACCTAATCATTATCTAAAGATACTCAAAGTATACTTCGAAGATTCATAAAGTAGTTTTGGGGGTTGGTTTGTTTGTCAGTCCTATAAATACAGCAAGGATGATAGGTTTTTACAGCAATGAGGAAAGATCAGTTTATATATATTGTAAAGCATGGTTGGTTTTGCCTCTGTTAAGGCACACTGATTCATGTTGGAATTCAACAAGGATGTGTTAAAGCTGAAAATAAATTTATGCTCACTGACAGATAAGAACTTGTGCACCTGTTTGTTTGTAAAGAGTTTTTTATAGTATCACCACCCCCAAAAAAAAGCGTTTAAACAAACCTCCCCCACACTCTTCTATTCATTCTGCTTTCTCCTATTGCCCATCATAAAGGGGTAGTACCACTGCTGCTAAATTTCATTTCTTTTTTTTTTTTTCCACCTCTTGCCAAAGGATCCCAGGGTCAAAAGAATGCTAATTTTATTGAGTTGGTATGCAGTTGACGTGAAGTTGTTCTCTGTTCTTTATGCCTTTTCTCCTTTACTGTCCACATTTTCCCAATCACTTGCAGATTTATGAATATAAAATTGCCTTCAGATTTAAAAGTAGTTTTAAATTAAGTTTATTTTCAGCCATTGCTGTGTGCATCATGGTCTATGGATTACGTGGTACTATACCTTTTCTTAATGTAATAATACAGTATGGACTGGAGAAAGAATAGCAGGATGTGTTGTCATTTTAATGTTGTAGTAAAGACTGTGACCATTTCCTTCAGGAGACTGGGTATTCTGTAAACAAACCTAAAGTGATCATGAAATGGATGCCTTTGAGAAGTCAGGTGAAGTGGTGTGATAATGTGAGTTGATTGGTTTAATGGAAGGGGAAGGGACAGACCGGTTGGGGAAGGGTGCTAAAACTATGGGCAAATCTTTTCAGTTGAGTATAATTTATTTCAGTGAGAATTTATAGCACACATTTTTTTCTCTTTCAGATTACAGCAAAAACAGCTGTCATTTTTGTTACACTTCAGTATAATGTTACCATTCCTGCCACAGGTACGTATCTTGAAGGACATTAGTTACGAGGCAGTGTATTCAAACATACATACTCTGTGCTTTCTAGACTGAGGGCAAATGAATTTGTCAATTTGAATAGATAATAAGCAATTTTAAAAGGACTTCACTTTAATTAGGTTAGGGATGATGTTTCTGTTCTGCTGGATTCACCGTTAATATTGAAACACCATCTGACTGGTAGATAAGTTCATATTCGTACTCTGGTTCTGCAAGTCAATCTTTACTAGTCAAAGGGGGATGATAGTTTAACATAATTTTATTGTTTCTTTTCGATGCATTTGGGTAAGCTTCCTGAGTGCACTTAAGTTTTCATTTTTATAGTACATCTTTCCAGAATCAAACTGAGTTTGATGTGATGGAGAAGATGACTGTAAACAATCTGACCTAGCTCATGATGGCAGTTTTAATTTTACTTCTGTTTGTTCAGCTGACTACAAACTACTTCTCTCTGAAAGGTTTCTCTTTGAGAAACAAACTTATTAGCCATTAAATTGTATTAGTGCCTAACAGTTAAATCTGTTTGTCTTTTAGAAGAACAATCTGCAGAAACAATCTCTCTCTATCACTATGGCATCAAAGACTTAGCTACGATTTTCTTTTACATGCTCGTAGCAATAATCATACATGCTATAATTCAGGAGTACGTACTGGATGTAAGTACAAAGTATGAATTCTTTTCATCAAGATAATTGTCAAGTTTTAATTAGACTTTACTGTAACTATTTCCTTTAACTATTTTAAGTTAATAGCTTTTAACTGTTAAAACATGCATTGAAACTTTTGTGTTAACTGCATTAGAATACCTAAATGTTAAGTACTACATTATCTAAATAAAAATGGACTTTCATTTCAGAAAATTAACAGGAAAATGCACTTTTCAAAAACAAAGCATAGCAAGTTCAATGAGTCTGGGCAACTTAGTGCGTTCTACCTTTTCTCATGTGTTTGGGGAACAAGTATTCTTGTCTCTGTAAGTACGCTTTCTCTTCTGTTTGTATTATGAGATTTCAAAAACTTCACTTACAATAATAAATAAGTTTTCAGGTTATTTTTTCCTGGTTTTTGATTTTTAGCTCGTTTTAATATTATAGCAGGGACAAGTTTAGGGGTTTTCTGTAGGCTGTAGTAATACCAGTATAAAGTGTAATAGTGTTTGTTACTGCTGCGCAGTCTGAGTTGACTTACTGTCAGTTGAATAGGGTAGAGCTTTTAAACTCTATTATGGTACTTCATTCTCTGTAGTTTTTCTTTGTTGGTTTATTAGTGTAAAATAAGTGTTAAAAAAGCGTCATACATAGCATTTTGGCAGTCTGGGGAATGGGTGTATGGACGGATTGCTGTAGGCTCAAGGGAGCGTGAGCTTTCAGATGACATGCTGTTTGCTAGTGGCTATATGTGTATGAGCTTAGTTTCAAAAAAGAAGATCATGATTTTTTTCTTCTATATGAATTTTTCCATAATGACTCCTGAAAACCATGGGAAGACTTATGGCTGTAGTGATACTGAAATAACCTCCATCTCACAAGGACGCTCTGTGTTGAATGAATGCTTCGTTTGTTTGGTTGCTTTTTATTTTGCTAGGCCAATAGAGCTGACTTTTGGTTTTGGGGTTTGTTGTTTGTTTTTTTTTTTTAATAAAAGGAAATATATTAATTTGAAGCTTTTACTTGTGTTATATATGTGTGCATGTTTGTATGTACACGCGAGCGTATACATATATGTATGTTCATTCATTATTTCTGATAGGAAGTAGCATCTTTTGAGTGTTTATTGAGTTGGTTGGAGTACCTTTTGTTGGTTTTTTTTGTTTGGTTTCTTTTTTTTTAGGAGAACTACATATCAGACCCAACCTCTCTGTGGAGGGACTATCCACACACTCTGATTCCGTAAGGCCTCTTCCTTAGAGTATTGTTGGGGAGAGGAGGGAGTGTCATGTACAATCTGTGTAGAATAAGTAGTCTATAAAACTGTATTGATCAGCAATGTATTTTTGCTTATACTTATGGAGGAGCTTGATTGGCAATTTGTAGCATACAGAGTTCTCTTTGTGTAGGCTACTTAAAGAATTAAGCTTTTGCAAGTTTTCTTTGTCTTAATGCTTTTGTTTATAAAAAAATCTTCCTTATGAGTTGGCTGGCAGCTGTTTTTCTTTAGAGACAGTGATTAAATGTATTCTCTATAGAGCTTCTAAAATGTTTGAAGTTCATTAATGAAAATTAATCTTACTCAATTCTTGCTGTATTGTACAGGTTTCAAATGAAGTTTTTCTACATCTTACAGTTGGCATACTGGTTTCATGCTTTTCCAGAATTGTACTTTCAGAAAACTAAAAAAGTAAGTTCAAAATGTAAATTGAAAGAACTTAAAAGCAAGCAGTTTGAACAGTGGAATAGTTAATTTCTTTTGAAAGTCCGGAGTAATGTGTTATCCTAGATTTCTTACCTTGTTCTTGTTTGTGTTACCCACTTTTCATGATGGATTTCTGAGTGCTCAAATGCCCATGTGAGAACGTAGGGGTTTTTCTTAACCATTAAATCTTGTATTTCTAACTGCAGCAAAATCACTATTTATCTGTTGTGTAAATAAAAATTACTAGTGTTTCTCATCTACGAAAAGAATTTCCATTTGAACAAATGAATGTGGGATTTTCTTTTCAAACTTCTTTGTTTGTTTCTTGTAATTAGTAGTATGAATAGTCTCACTGAAATCACATTTGCTTTGTAAATCATTATACAGGCGTAGAATACCAGCAGAGAATAATTCCATAAATCCAAGGTCTATTAAACTCTGGGATTTGATTTAAATACCACTCTTCTCAGCAGAAGTTCTGGTTAGTTGTATACTGAGGTTTTTGGGGGTTTTTTTCAATGCTTGATTTTTAACAGCATTGTTTTCCTCCTACGGGTTTTCTCTGATGTTCTCAAAGCACTGCGTTTACTATGTAGCATACTCTTTGCCTTCCTGGACTAATTTAAGTAGTATCTTTGCACGGTTTTGCTGAGGCTCATTTTGCATACTCGGTTTCCTTTTTTAAACTTAGCTGTTTTAAACTCCTCAACATGGCTTCGCCAAGGACAAATCATGCTTGACTAATTTAGTGGCCTTCTATGGTGGAATGACTGCATCAGTCCAGTCAATCCAGTGGAATGACTGGATGAGAAAAGAGCTACTGATATCATCTACCTGAACTTCTGTTAAGGTTTTTAATATGGCCCCCCCTAGCACTCTTGCCTCTAAATTGGAGGGAGATGGATATGATGGATGGACTGTTAGATGGTTTAGAAACTGTCTGGATGGCTGCTTCCAAAGACTTACAGCCAGTGGCTCAATGTCCGAGCAGAAATCCGTAGCAAGTGGTGTTCTTCAAGGGTCTGTACTGGCAGCAGTACTGTTTAATATCTATGTCGCGGTTTGAGAAGGGGGGCATTTT
>NW_010408503.1:3724-4672 GCF_000710305.1 Buceros rhinoceros silvestris | reverse complement strand
TTGTTCTGCCCGGCGGAGAGGAGGCACCCAGGAGGCGCAGGCCGGGGCGCGGTGTGAGGTGCGCGGTGCGAGGTGCGCGGTGCGGTGACATGCCGGGGCTTCCCCAGCTCCCACTGCCACGGCTCCGGCTCCGTACCGCTGCGATCAGGCTCTGTAGGACGCCTGTGAGGCAGCGATGAGCTGTCAGCGGAGGATTTCTTTCTGTAAAGCAGAAAATGGGTTTCCTTTTGATCATGCAGGCAGTCGTGCGTGCGTGAGGACTTAAGTCACGCACAGAGGCATAATTAGCCTGGGAGGTATTGAGGAACCAAAGAAGCCAGATATCGCTCATTTAAGTTTAACAAAAGATAAGAAATAAAAGAAAGATGCTTTCGCCCTGGCCCCTCCCCCTGTAATCGCTTGCCTCCAGCTGCAAAGATGCTGTTGCTCGAAAGGAGCTGCTGGAGCTTTAAGAGCCGCTCCCCCCGCTTCTGCTCCCGACAATGGTCTGAGCCGAGCTCTGCTTCCCAAAGCAAAATTTGTAATATGCCATTTTTCCCATGGATGCTTCTCCTCTTGGCTGCTGACGAAGTGACTGAAGAAAATGCTAAGGTGCCAAGCAGCCAATCTTGCCGGAGGACGGGTGCGGGGGCTGGGGGTTCCTCGGAGCAACGCCTGTGTCACCATTGCTAGGAAGATGGTCCAGGAGTGCTCGGCTGTGTGAGTCCCCGCTCGAAGCCGGTGGAGACTGCGGTTGTTATTGATCAAGTGAAATAGCAGACGCCGAAATAAAAGCCACTAGGTACTGAACCTTCTATTTCTGAGTTAGACATTCCCTCCTTAGCTCCGATACCCTCTGGGAGGTGAGGTGCAAATGCAAAATCTGTAGTACTTGGGTAATATTTAAATGCATTTCTGTAATGGGAGTTGGGAGTTGGGGAATTTCAGACTAAAAACCGTGGAGCCAAC
>NW_010408503.1:0-3651 GCF_000710305.1 Buceros rhinoceros silvestris | reverse complement strand
GGGGAATTTCAGACTAAAAACCGTGGAACCAACTTTTTTTTTTTTTTTTTTTTTTTGGTGTGGTTGAGGGAGCTATGAAGCCAGAAGGATGACATAAAGAACAAATACTTGGAGTACCTTTTTTTAAGGTATGGTGTTGATCACCCCCTCCTGTGTGGAACGAGTGCAGGATGATTCTGTTAAAGGTGATATCATAGTTTAGTGGAGACCAGCAGGTAAGGAGTTAACTAGGAGGAGGAATATGCATGTAATGCAACTCAGACAATAGGAAGGATTTTCCTTATGGAATTACACTGTGCCGCCTAAGAGTAATCTTGCTGAGAACATCTGAAAATACATAATTTCAGTAAGAACTGGTTTTATTAGCCACTGTATCTATTTAACAATTTGAAGAAAAAAGCTTGTAGATGCAAAATATCCTGAATGATCCAATGAAATGAGTTTTCAAGCTGATGTCACTGTGGACAGGCTAGAATGTATGGTAGTTAGATTTCCACTTCTTTTTCCTGCAGCAAAATAACAACTAACTTGAAATAACTCCTCAACCTTGGAGTGCTAATCAAACATCTGAGTATACAGAAAACAAGCTTTTAAAATCAGTTATGGACAGAAAGGTGAAGGAATAAAATTAGATTCACATTGAAGGTGGTAGCCTTCAAGGTGAGCAAAATGAATGGTTGTCTAAGAGCCTTTGTCAGGCAGAAGCCAAGTAGTATTTTGTTTTCCCATTCCCAGAGCTTGCCCAAGTGAAAGAATTCCACCTGGTAAATTGTTCCCGTGCTATGTGAGGTTGCAGAGGTGTTTGTTACAACATTCACTTTTAAAAAATAAATAATTCCAAGACTCTTCAACAGCTGAGATCACAGAAGGTGTCAAGTAGGGTGGGGTCCAATGAGAAGAAAGATGACAACTTTTTCATTTTCCACCTTTACAGGATATGTACGGAAAAATTTCAAGTAGTTTTAGAAAAAGTCAGTGTCAAGGATACACTTTCACACCTGGTCCGTACATGATTATCTGCATCTGTAGAGAGAAGATAATAGAAAAGAATTGCTATCAGTTTAGTTGTGATGGGAGTAGCTCCTGAAAAGAAGCCATGTAACTCTTAACCAAGAATGGCTATATCCTGTGCTGTTGGTTGCAGTTTTTTTCCATTCTCTAATTGGGATGTCTAAACCACAGAATTCCTAATTGAGCTAATACTGAGTTCACTCTTGATGGAGATATACTGCAGCTATGGCTATAGATTTGCTGTGACATTTTTTCATACAACTTGAACAATCTTTAATGCAGTGACAATGAACAACATTATTCCTCTCCCCACCCCCCACCCCCCCCAAAAAAAAACAGATCACTTCAAACAGTTGTTGCCTTTTGCTAGTTAAATGTTTAGTGGGGAAACCTGTTCATGATTTCTGATAATATTGCAGGCAGTTGTCACATGACATCCAGCATGCTCCCTAGTCATGCATAGCATACACTTGCAATTTTGTGCTCCTGTCTGGATGTAGAAAAGTGTCAAGAGGTTGATGGCTTGCCTACATTAGCGACTTTCCCAACTATCTACAAGTGATCAGAAACACCAAAGTCCATGATAGAATTCCCAGGCATTTAAGCAGTTGTTAGATTAGGCTCCATGCAAATGATTGGAGAATACACTGAACTAGGAACCAATGAACCTGGAATAGATTTTTGCAGTAGATGCTGTAGTTAGATACACAGTGGACAGGGAAAATAATATAATCAGGCAACTTTAATGTGCTGCTTCACAGGCTGTCGTTGTGTCTGGCTACAATACATGAGCATTTGGGATCTAGAACTACTGTTAAAATGAGCACTTGGGCTTCATTTCAAATTAGAGGAGTTCTAAAGTTGTTATGTTGCCCAGAAGTTTGGTTGTTTGTTTGTTGTTTTTTTTTTTTTTTCTAGGAAGCATGTATGTGCTACTTGGATTTTAAGGGAAGCAGTAATTTGTCAGTATCCCACTCCCTCTTCAGAACCTCTCAGAGGGTTTGGGATAGTTGTAAGGTACCACACAAGTTCACTATCCATTGCAGTCCTTAAGAGTTTTGGGCAGGGAATTGTAATCTGTGCCCTGTGGCTCCTGATGAATCTAACAAACTGTTTTTGTATTAACAGTAAAATGCTGGTGACTTAAAATGAATGTGTATTTCATTGAGGGATTGCTTTACTTACATTAAGAATACTGGATAAGGTGGTAAACTTCTTGCTGCAGATACTAAGTTCAGTATCAGTGGAGCTTTTTCTATTTAAAGCAGCACATTTAAAAAGTCTTATTTTTGTTGACTTACATCAGTCAAGCACAGCTTTAATGAAGTTGTGTAATTACTGCAGGGCAAGGCAGCCTTTTCCTGGCGAAGGAACACAAAATTTCTCTTTTTTTCCCTTTAAATAAAGAGGTATATAATGCATGTTTAGGTATTAATGAGGTATATGTCACCTTGTTAAGCCCATTCCCTCTACTCCTTCCTCTTCTTTGCAGCCCTGGCTGTATGGTAAATGTTGCACAGAATGATGTACGTGAGAGCTTATTCTGTTGTTATGGACTGCTGTGGTCCTGAAGTTACAGGTCAGAGGTATTTAATCCATCACTTGCAGTTCCTAACACCTACTGAAAGAAATTCCAGCTCCCTCAATATTCTTTCATGGATGGCTGTGGTCCCTTGTATATAACTTGGCATGCCTTCAGTCATATCTGGGGCAAGATGGCTGCCATTTAATAGTGGGTTGCTGCTACTGTAGTTATCTGACCTGTTCCTCACTTACTCCTGAGGACCAGGATGGTTAATGAAGGTCTTCATTATTTGTTCCTTCTTCCCTTCCATTCCTTCCCCAACTTATTTTCTGACTCGGTTTTCTGGGGGAAACAACCTGCAGTTCTCCTCTAGTGGCACAAAGAGCTGCATTGACTTCCTAGATGTGTGGTTGGGCCCCGCTGGCATAATTAAGTAGGATTTGAAGTATCGAAGTAGGAAACTTGCTGGATGCCTAAAGGACTCCTTCCTCCTTCATCTTTTCCTCCTTCTTTCATGCGACCAAAGTCTTGGTAAAGAAATCCATAGAGAATAACATCAATGGGAATTCACTCAGTCTCTGCAAAGTTTGGTTGTAGATTTGTAGCCAAGAGCTGGTTGACAGCTGGTTACAGATTTCTGAGTCTACTCAATTCAATGCTGTGTATCTTTCTTCTGAGAAGAAAGCAACTTGTGTTTTTTGGTTCTTGGGTTTGTTTGATAGATTGGTTTTTTGAGAGGGTGGTGTAAGGGTGTTAGGAAATCTTTTTTTTTTTTTTTGCTTTTTTTCCTGATGAGAATATGATGTATTTGTATTTTTAATTCTCATTATTGGCCTTGTCAGAAAACTTCCTCAATGTACCAAGCACCTCATGTCTTCACGTATGTTGTAAACAGTGGCTTGATAACATACTATGCCCTTGAATAAGAACAACTTCAGTGTTGGAATTTTGGGAAAAAAAAATTATTTATATTTACTATTTCTTCCCTTTAGATTCTAGAAGGAGTGTATATCGGTTAAGTGCTATCATACTGTACATGTGTGTTCCCCTGTCAAGCTAGGCTTCAGCAGCTTTTCATTTTTATTATTTTTTTTTTTTTATTTTTATTTATCATT
>NW_010408502.1:0-2006 GCF_000710305.1 Buceros rhinoceros silvestris | reverse complement strand
CGCGCCGCGGCAGCTCCGGGCGAGCGGCGCGGGGAGTAGGAGTCCGTTTACACCGACAGACAGTGACGAGTATAGCCGGAAAACACATCTGCCCAGGGTCACTTTGTCACTTAAAAGCTGCTCAGGAGCTTTTAAACCCTCTTCTCTCACAGGACCGTGCTCCCATCCCTCCTTCTGGTCACTCGCCGCAGCCCCCCCGCGAGATCTCCGTCCGCACCAGCTCCAGGAAAGGACCGATGCTCTCCCGAAGGGACCGTTCTGCACAGGATTGTCCTCCAGAGCGACTTTAACCTGCCAGCGGCGGCGTCTCCCCAGGCAGGGGGGCTGTGTGCATCCCTAGGGATACACAGCCCTGGCTGCTGTCTGCCACCTTACAGAAAACACGGGAGAAAGCAGAAAGAAGGTGGGTTTGGATCCGACTGTGGAGGTAGCAAGAAAGTAAGGTAGCTCCTGAAATTAAAAAACAATTTTAAAAAAATGTTGCTTGTTTTATTATTCATGGCTTCCTGATGCACTAAGAAGTCCCTCAGTGCAATGAGTGTCAGACATGACTCACGAACAAAGATTTAGAGGCTTTGGCTGCATAAACTGTGACTGACTTGTACAAAACAGACTTTTCAGTGGAGATCTCTGTGTTTTAGCTGGAGATCTGTTCAAGGGACTCATGTTCTCTCACTGAAAAAACAAGCACTAGCTAGAAAAACATCCTGTGGATCTTCTCGGGGGGCTTGGGGAGTTTCCTTGGAAAATGCGGGGCCCTTTTTACCCCTCTGCTCAGACAGGTGAAGCACTGCATTTCATGAACAGGGTTGAAAGGAAGGGGTTGCACTGGAGGTTGCAGGACGTTTCCATGAGCTACAGAATGGTGAGGTGAGTTGCTGCCAGTTCACAGTAAAGACTAAGAGGAGAAACATTGACAGACCTGAACCTCAAATCCAAAAGGTTGTCTCTGCTGTGAACAGAAACCCCCTCCCCTCCTCTTAGCTGGAAAACAGAGTGCTGAGAGCTTGCCCGAAGCCTTCTGGGACAGCCTGGAGGAACAGCTCTGCCAGCCCCCAGCCTCCGCCCAGGCAGCCCAGCGGCTGTGGGAGACCAGAGTGAGCTGCTCCTGAAGCAGAGGACGGGGACCGCAGCATTGGTCTCCTGTGGATCATCGCCTCCCAGCCAAGAGTCCCACGTGAACCTGTGTAAGAGGGAGGAGAAATTAGGCTGCCCAGCTGCAGTTTAAAGGAGAAGAGTCTTCAGTGATGTAAGTCTGGTTTATCTGGTAATTTTTAGGGACCACTCCGATTAGACCGAACATTTGTAAGAACGGAAACGAGTCAGAGGATCCGAATTCCCCTTTATCAGCATCCTCAAGTGACCCCGCTGACAGCACTTACTGCAGCGTTCCTCTGTCTCATCCCAGGGAGATTTTCCAGGTGTTGGGCCTGATGACAATGGATGTGCTGAATTTTACTGCCCCGAGCCTCGGCACCCACTTGCCAGACCACGCTGTCCTGGCGGACGGAAGAAATTCCAGGAGCTCTTGGATAAGCTGCCTCCTAAGTCAGCAGGGGAGAGACCTGCCACTTTCAGGGGAGCCATTAAAGCACTGAAAGGAACCCGAGTGTTCCAGAGCTGGTGCTTTCCTCACTAACAGATGTGAGAAGTGCCTCTGGCAGCTGGAGGGCTCCTGGGTCCCCTCCTCAAGGCTCTTCACTAAAAGGAGTTACTCAGACTGCTTCAGGTTCTGCGGAACAGAGCCGAGAGCTTTCTCCAGAGGAACTGGGAGTTCTCACGACTTTAAAGTGTTTTGAGATCCTCAGAGGAATGAGCAAAACGCTGTCAGCAGGCTTATTTCAAAGGAGAACCTGTGTTTCATGGTGATGTCTCTCTTTTCGCTGGGCCGGTCCGTTGCTCAAGCACGAGTCATCTCCGCACGCCCCCAGAGCGGCCGCTGGAGCTCTGCCTCCGCTGCGCCCCGGCTGGCGGGGACGCGTGTGCGGGGCAGGGGGCGGGAAGCG
>NW_010408501.1:0-1045 GCF_000710305.1 Buceros rhinoceros silvestris | reverse complement strand
TATAGTCTTTTAATCTCTGTCGATCGACTCATAACGCCTTCGGAACTTTCGTGGCCGCCATTCATCACTCGGGAACGTCACCAGATGTGGAAACTTATTGTGATATTTGGCACCTGACCTCTTCCGTCAAGGGGGAACATTGATCACTTGCTCTGCTGCAGAGGATGAAAAATGGCCGCTTTATTGTGTGGCACAGAGGGCTATATCATTCTACTAAGCCTCGCCCATCGCGGGTGGTTACTGCATTCCAGTAACGTAAGCACGTAATCTTCCGAGCGTCTATACTGCCACCCAGCGTCCATAACAGTGTACTGCAACAATATATGTAAAAGAATGAGGAAAACAGAATGGAAAACTCCTAGAGCTTAGTCCTTTTCACTAATAGTTAATTGTATTACTATATTACAAAGCTTTCTGTCTATTCCAGCTATAAACCCAAATATAAATCTTGTTATCTTCAGCTGACAGTTTTAATTCAATAGGTATTGCCTTGTCTTCCGCTTAAAGCTTAGGCACATTCTAAAACCCATTCTAATTCTACCAAGCACTAGCAAACCACCTCTCTTCAGTCAATAAGGGCTTCAAAACCAATAAGTTCTTACTGCAATCAGTAGGACTTAAATGAGGGCTTAAATGCTATGATATTTTCTGGTCTAAGCTCCTTATTGGGTCCTAATTAGTGCATGCCCATTGTGATATTACTATAATGGAAATGCCACATTTTTAGCAGTTGTAAATGCAGACATGCTTTTTTGCAAATGTTGCTTCTACTTTGGTTAGCTATTTTTTCAAGTATGTAACATCCTTCTGGGCTGTTATGTTTTATATTTTAAAAGTGAGTCTTTCTCATATTCTCTCCCTCCCCCTCCACCCCTGACCGTACCTCCTGCCCCCTAACCCCTTTAAAAAAAAAAAAAAAAAGGAAGATATTTGAAATATCTGTGGTAACATATTAAGGTTACATATCACGGCACAATTCAGAATTCAGAAACTACTTACTCCTCTCTACACCATTGTCACTGGTTTGGCCGAGGTAAAAGAAACC
>NW_010408500.1:0-9380 GCF_000710305.1 Buceros rhinoceros silvestris | reverse complement strand
GTCCCTTCCCACCCCTACCATTCTGTGATTCTGTGTGTCTTTATAGAATGTAATTATATAATGATATATATATTCAATTATATAATTTCATTCATAATTTCATAGCTCTGTATGAGATTGATGCCTGATCCTATGCCATACTGTACATTGTCTTTCCCTTTGTTACATGAAAGAAACACTGAGTCATGAAGTAGTGATGATGATTCCAATGTCAAAATTATCTGTCTAAATAAGTGGAACTAAATTTTCAAATCATGGAGCATCTCCAAAGTTTCTGCTGTCTCATTTATCAAAATGGTGAACTGTGCTCACTCACTTCTGTAAGTCTTTATTTTCACATACACTAGACAAGATATTAGATATATTATTCCCACTTAGTGCCTTGTAGCCTAGATGTTTTTTGAACTGGCTGGGTCTGTCTCTCTTTTGCACATGTATGCAGGACGAAAGTGCAAAAGGAGTCTTCCTCAGATCTTAAAAATCCCTTGCAAAGGCCAAGGCAACAATAAATACAGTATCTGCAGAAAAGAGAAGGGTACCTTCAGTATGGTTCCATCTGCACAGCACCTCAGCTTCTGGTTACACCAGTGTTGTCATGTTAGCTCAAGGCCCTGGTGCACAAATTACATGCTAGCTTGAGCTGTGGGTCTCATTTGTAGCATCCAGCTGGACACAAGCCCATGGAGCCAATTGTTTTCATGATGGTATCTAATATATCTGTACAGTATCTGTATATATTTCTGGCCAAGTACTCAGAAATTTCAAAACTCATCCTTCTTATTGTAAGTCCAAAATTTAAAAAAGCAGAGAAATAATAATGCTGCATCGTTAAGGCATAGTGAAAAGTGGAGCAAAAAGTGAAGTGAAGCAAAGGAGTGGATGGCCACATCTGATAGTAACAGTGGTTAAATCTTTCATAAAGACACTGATCAGAGACAAAGTGGCATGCTACTAGAAAAACCACTGGATGCTCAAATTTGTGTTTATTGTTATCTTCTCATTTCAGTGGTGAGGAAACAGTGTATGGGCTGTCTGAAAGGAGGGCCTGCCATCTGGCTGGGCAGACGCAGTACATAACTGATTTTCAAGCACAGATCATTCTGTGGGCCATCTAATCCGATGACCTTCCTGTGAGAATCTGCACTAAACTTCTTTTTGGCTGCCTTTCAGCTCCAAGTGTTGCAAGTTTATTTTGTTATGTTTTTCATCATGAAGCTTATGTATTGTCTTCTTTTCTTGTTCTTGTACTCAAAATGCTGTATTATTGGTCATGGTTCTGTGTGACCTGGTTCTGATGTTATTAGTCTAGCTGCTATATTTTTGTTATACGGTATTTCAGGTACAACACTCTTTTGCAAAAGTACATTTCTATTGTGAAAGAACTTCTATTGTGTGCCTGTTTTTCACAATATATATGTATGGTCCCCGCTGCCAATGATTGTCTGCTGTATACATAAAAATAAGGTGTTTTAATCATGCTGTGCCCATCACTCCTGATAGCCAATTTACAGTAAAAATTTTTAAAATGTTTTTTAAAAAAGAAGCACTGGTGTTCCTGGAAATTTTCTATTCAAGGACATAAAAAACCAAAGCCCAGTCTTATTCAATACTGCCTATAGGAAAAAAGAAAATCCAAGTGTGTACTATTCTCTGCTGTGTTTCCTGAAGCTTGCCAAATGTAGACTGTTTCATATCAATGGCAGAAATGTCAGAATTGAAGGCCTTCCAAATTTTCCTGGACCTCAGCAGCCAAAACATAGAGGCATCTTGAGCTGACCTTCACTGATGAAGAGGATCAAAAGGAAGAAGGAAGTCTACAATTAAAAGAAGCCAGGACCCAAGTGATGATGTGATTTACAAATTGTAACCAGAATAATAATAAGCTTCCAGAAACAAGCAGGAAATGTCTGTGATCTGATGAATTTCAAGGTGATATTTTCCACCTCTGAACCACTAAAAAGATTTCAAAAGTCAAGATTAGACTAAAATGGGAGGAAAGGGATTTGCTTCCCTCAGTAAGGTTACTTATTCCACATAAGCAGATTTTGACTTGCGATGAGGTCTTATTGCCTTAGGAATGTAAGAGGTTAATTCAGGCTGTCTTGATATCAGATAATAATTACATGATTTATGACCTCTGTCATAAAGCATCCAAGAGATCAAAGACCAAAATAATGTTGGTTCATTTTATGTTGATTTTGCTCAATGCTAGTAACAGATGGGACTTGGTTATTTCTTGCTAGAAGTAAATTTTTTGGTTGCTGTAAGTGCAGGCAGTTTATAGTTGCTTAATATGTGTCATTTTCACAATTTATCTTTGAATTTATCCTTGTCTTCCACCCACAACTTATCCCTAAGAATGGTCATTTGGTATTGTGAAGGTAATTCCTAAATTTTCTAAAAATCATATATACATATATATATTTTAGATTTTGGGCAGAGGACAGTCTTGCATCAAAATTTAATTTTAAAATTATGTTTATTTATACCCTTTTAAAATAAGTGGTGCACCATTAATCGGTTATCCTGCAGAGTCCTTTACCAAAATTTTGTAAAGTGGCTGACATGTTATATTGCTTTTCAGTCCAGTTCATTTAATATTGCAAACTTTTCTGTTGTAATAGTATAGGTATTCTTTTCTGCAGGGAGGCATATGAAAAGTATCCTCAATACAGAAATTCTAGGAGTTTAGGTAAGAATAAACTAATTACCCAAGTTGGAATTTTGACAAGACAGCAAAATCAATATAACCTCTTCCTTATATGAAGGGTGTGCTCAGGGTAAGCGTTCAGGACTTTATTTTCTATTTGTCGCTGGAAAAAGACGGCAATTTCAGCATCAGAGTGTCTTTTGCCACTGGACACAGGATTGGATCAATACTGACACAAGATCAGGAATGTCACCTGCCAGTATCTTTACAACTTGCCTGGTTAAGAAAAAAAAAATTGGTTAAAGCACAGGAACAGTTCTCAAGTAGCTTTTGTTTCATTTCCAGATGAGTCCTAGAATTCTGCTCTGATCTTGAGCACTCTGTGTTTCTCAGTTTGTCCTCTCTGTGATGCAAATAATAACAGTTAGTAATTTCACAGGATTTCTGAGTGACTTGACTCATTAATTGCTGCCTATGTGATTTTTTTTTTGCTAGAAAGCAATATGAAAGTGCTAAGCTTTACTTGTACAGTTATTAGTACTTTATACACTAACAGACACTTAACGAGGTAGTTTGATGTTTGTAAAACAATTTCAGATCTTCAGTGGTAGTTTCACTGGGTTAGTTGGTGGTGGGTTTTGTTGTTGTTGTTGTTAATACAAGGGTATCTCCTCAAAGCCTTGTTCAGAGAAAGAGATACTACCAGTAAGGACTCCTTTCATTCCTTAGACTCATAAGTTGTGTGTACTGATACATTTGGAGATCTCTGTTTTGTTGGCTGCAAGGTCCCAAAGCTCAGTATTTCAGCCTGATCCTTTCATAGTTTTGCAGATAAGAAAACCAGAAGTACTATTGTATAAAGCAAGCTGTTAAAGCTGCCTACATTAATTCGTGCTTGAGCAAACTATCTTTTAGAAAAACATTTAAAAATTGCTGTTAAGAAGAGAACTACCACAGACCTTAGAAAGTTGCTCTCTCCAATCCTTATTTCTAGCATGAATTTCTCCAGATTTTCCTATTTTGCCTGCTTATATTAGTGCTAATTTCATGTATTTGCTAGGTTTAAGAGTCCACAATCAAACCTGTGTAATTCCCCATGGTAACACTTTAGAGGTTAGGTCCAAATCAATCTTTAGTATTCTCAACTTTTAAACTAAGCACATTAAACTCTTTTAGTCTTTAACTGTAAAGCATGATTAACAGTCCCCAAGTCATGCTTGTGACTCTTCTCTGAACCATGGACCTCAGAACTGGACAAAGTATTCCAGTAATGATTTCATCAGTGCTAAATACAACAACAGTATAATAACTCTCGACACCTATCTTCATTCATTATTCCTCTGATGCCTATTTATTAAGCCCATAGTAGACATTTTGTGCACTGTGTCACATTGAGAAATTATACCCAGATGACTATGAACTCTGATCCCCAAGTCCTTTTGACAAGCATTGCTTCTGAGAACTGAAGATCCACTCTCTAATTACAGGCTGAAATGTAGTTCTCAGATATTTAGTTATGTTACATGTATTTGCCATAATAATCTGATACCTTTTGCAGGTGATTTGATTACTTGGTGTTGGTGGTCACCCTCTGCACTGACTGCCTCTCCAGTCCCTGTTTTGTTTTCAAACGTGGGCACTGATGGCCATGATAGCTCTGTTGATCCACCGGGGGCAACTGTCAATGCCTTAAGGGTCGGCTGATGGAGGAATACTCTTTCAAAGCCCATTCCCATGAGAATGGTATAATTTTCAGCCATGACTTGGTAAGACACATTTCTGAATCCCTCAGAGATGAGTAAGGAAGGTGATCACTTTTCTTCCACCAGTTATAAATCTGGAAATTGCTATTGATCAGAAACTATCCAAACCTTTCAAAATAAAGGTAATTAATACCATCTTTTGGTATTAAAACCTGCAGTTCAAGACCTTGTGTGAAGATTAATTGTCTTTCCTTTGTTTTACATTAACCTGTTACTGATTCTGTATTAATACATATATGTTGAGAACATATACAAAGACTTGGTTAAATAGTTTTAAAATACCTTTGCAATCCTAAAATTTCCAATTAAATACCTTCAAACTATCTTTTTTGGCAGAGCAGGTTATATAACATCAGTGCCAGAGCAAACAGCAGTCGCCCTGAATCCCAGGATTCCTAACCCTAACCTATCCTGGTTAGAATATCCTTTCTCACCTTTTAGCCAAAGAAATTCACAGTATGATGAGTTTTAATTGAAAAGTAACTCTAAAATTTACAGTTTTGTAATAAAAGCAACCTCCTAAGATATAAGGTTTGGTTGAAAGAAAAACATTTAGCCAAAGATGCTATTTAAGCAAGTCCTACATAGAACTACAGATTTTACAGGTATACTGAGTAGGTACAACCAGTGCTATCTTTAAAGTAAGCAGACTGGATTATCTCAAGATTTCTCTGATTCTCTATTCTTCCAACAACTCTCAAATAACAATTTATTAGTGAAAGACATTAAGTAATGACAGAGAAAGAAATCTTCAGTGGGTAAAAAAGGGTAAGTTAATTGTACTTCTTACTAGAAATAACTACATACTTGATATGTGCTTCTTTATTGTGGAAACATTATTTTCTGTGATGTTATTCAAATTTATTATTATATAAATTATTGTATATATTTGTGTATATGTAAGTATATTTATTATTGTAGTTTTGGGGGACAAACAATGCTGGTTTTGCAAAAAGTTTATGAAAGGACATATTTGTTCCTCATCAAAAATGTGCTCAGAGGAAATGTTGGAGGGTCTGTCAGAACTAGTTACAACTTCTTCTTTCTCAGCCTGCCCCGTCCTGTCTTGCTTTGCTCCTCAGCTGAAGTTACAACATAAAATAAGTTTGTGAACTCTATATGGTTCTAATTTATGGAGCTGGCTTTGGTCCCTAAGGGACCATATGCTGGCCAGAAATCATCACAATAAAGATACAGTTCATCTTCCCTTTGAATTCCCCAACCTTTCTTTTGCTTAACATGCTTTTTTTGGACACGACAGAAAGCAGTGGGAACCAGCTCCTCTGGTTTTACACCGTCTGACAGTTCCCTTCAGCCAGGGAAATTTTTACACTGGCATCTGTGACCAGATTCCAAGTTTCTTTACTGTTCAAAGACTGCAAAACAGATGGGGCAAGGGGCAGAGATCTATTAGAACTTATTTTGCTTACGCGTGAGGTCTGGTCTTGCTTAGCTAACAAGATCTCATTACATCATAGCCCATGCAGCTATGCCTTGCAAAGTGTTCCTCGGACAAGATGATGAAAAGCAATTAAGAAAACAATGAATGCTAAGGCCAGTTCAAATGGAGATTTTTGCACCCAGTACTCAAGTCTTCACTCAAAATTGATGAAAGGGGGGAAAAAAAGGTACATTTCTTTAATACTCATAGTTTTACTTTGTAGGAACATTCCTTGTTTTACCAGAAAGGGTAGATCCTTTGTTTCATTTTAAAATTTTCCTCTGGTACGATGTTACAGAGAAGTCAAATATGAAAACACAGATATTTTGTGGACTACCAAGCGCTATAAATTTTATGTCTCAGACTATTGTTTAAAAAAACAAATCACAAAATAATTGCAAATGTGCTGTTGGTACTTTCATACTTGTGTTTTCACACTAGTTTCAGCACATTAATATAAAAATCAAGAATAATTACAAGACAGAAACCATCTAAGCTTTGAACCCCGAAATTTTCCGTGCTGAAATAAAGTGATGTACGCCACAGGAATTAGTGGAACAGAGTTTCAGAGTAGTAGGACACATACCTTCAACAGCTATAGCTATGTCTGTTCGCTGCCCACAAATTACTGTTGTCTTCAAGTTGTGCTGCAAGATCCATTGTAAACTAGTTGAAATAGACGTTTTACAGTGCAACAGAGTCCTCAACTTACAAGTTTTAACTGAGAAATAGAAATCTTAAATATTAATAACACATTTCCTTTAGTAATATTTCTTTTCTGTTTATGAATACATCTTCCCACATGCAATCCAATACAGCAGTGTTCCTGAATTTTTAAACTGCCTGAAAGAGCAGCTACAAGGAATGGTATGGGTGTTCCCATCTGTCTTCATGAGGTGTTAAGTACCCGGTGATGACAATTCTAATGTCAACACTGCTCATAGATTAGAAAGTCAGACCTGGCTATAGTGACCATACAGCCTTAACATCTACACCACCCAAGCTATGAAATCTTCCTGAATTAATTTTTATTTGAATGCTAGCACATTCCTAGAAAAATATCCACACTTGCTTTAAGAATAGATTGTGATGGGGAATCCATAACAGCCTGTAGTAAATTATTACAGAATGGTCTTACTGTCCAGAAGACTCTTACTGTTAAAAATGTTCCTTTGCGCTCTAGTCTGAAATTGTCTCACAGCAGATGCCATCCTTTGGAGTCTCTTTGTCTGCTACAGTGAATCTCCTTCTATTATCAAAACATATTGCTTTGTAGATATTGTGATGCATGTTTTTAAATTTGTGTGAATTCTTGTTACTCTTCCATTGGCCTTTTCCAGGTTTTAACCATCTCCACAACTGTGGACTCACATTCCTTCTGATCACAGCCTTGCACTGAGGCCTGAGCAAGGATTTTGTTCGGTTGATTATCTGTCATGATCCCTGCGGGTTTTTAGAAGTGCTGTTTCTTTTCCAGCACAGGCCCTTTGTCTCACCCACAGCCCCTCCTAGCAAATATCCTCTGCACATTTTGCATTGCTTTTCCCATGTATCGTTTTAACATGTATTTCATTCATTGTTTAGGATTGATACCAGATTGACAAGCCCATCCAGGCTGTCCTGTTTACCACTTAGAAATACACTTACAGCCTTTGCATTCTTCCATTCTTTTGGAACTTCCTTTGTTTTCCCAGATTTATGGGAAATCTATATTAATGCTAAAGCACAAACCTCATCCCATTCTTTTGAGACTCTTGAATATCAATTATCTACGCCTATTTATTTTAAAATCTCTAGCTTTTGTAACTGCTGCTTATTGTCCTCTTTTGTTGCTCTAAAATTGGAAACTGTTTATTCGTCATGTGTTATGATCAAATCATTCTGTTTTATCTTCATGATTTTTAATTCTGTGATCACCTTTTTCTTATATGACACTGTCCCCTAATTCCATTTTATAGCAGATGCAACTCTGAGTAAGGAAATTATTACTAATAGGAGTAATCCTCCCTTTAAATTCTATTGCATTTTTTTAGAAATGGCAATGTTAAACCCCATTTAATTAAGTTTGGGCTCAACTTCCTCATTTTAACACAGTCTTTCTCCCTCCATTGCTACAGATAGGTACTTAAGGTACTGCTGGATGATACAATTCAATATTCTGCACTGGACACTCCCTGTTCCTCCATTAGGACATTCATGCATTAGTGTTTTTTTGCAATTTGTCTTGACTTTGAAACAGATGATGCCATTCTTCTACTCAGTGGGGTAATTAAAGCAAATATTAGCAAAAAGTCTTCAGTTATGATGGCTAGTTTGTCTCATTACCTACACTCAACTGAAAGACAATTGAAGCATCAACATAAAACTCCTGTCTCTTTAGAAACCTGAAGAGACCATGACATTCATTAAATAATTATATAAGGAAGTGCCTAAAATTCAGTAGTTTGTTTACCTCCTTACTTCTGCTTACCTGGTCTATATTTTTCCTAAGGAGGTTACAACATTCAGTTTAATATTCCGATCATGTATATACATATACCATTCCCATCAGGTTTCATGCCTGAACTGAGGCCTTTGAACTATGACAAACTTATTTCATAAATGAACAGTATCATTTTGTCTTGTTCTGCTTTCAGGCCCCTGGCACTGACGTACGGGTTAGAATTTGGTCCTTTCATTTTGCTGTTGGTACCCGAATTTTTTTCAAAATTAGTGTTTCTGTTCTGGTATGAGGATAAATCCAGTGCTGAAATATCATAGGATAGTTGCTTACCATTTGTACCATTGGTACCAGTGTGGGTAGAGGGAGTTGTTAGCTAAGGACTGTTCAGGGTTGTTTTGATGCTTAACTACTAATTTAAATTTTCTCCACAATATTTAAAGTCCTTGCAAACCTGTCTGCCCCAAAAGAAGCAAAAGCTTAATTCTAAAGAAAAATAATTCCTTACTGGTTTTATAATTTTTAAAATGCCAAACTATTTCTCCATTTCTAGACTACAGATAAACATTTTAGACAGTCTATGATACACAGACTACTATAACATGAATTGAATTTCATATCAGTATGAAGAATACAAGGGGTATCTTGCTGTTTTATTGTTCTTATTTATTAAGGACATTTATATTCTACTTTTTTCCCATTTTTTTTTCCCATACACTTTATAGTTAGTTGGTCATAGTTGTAGTGAAACCAGCAATGTTTCCATGGATTTTAAGTAATGCTTGCATCAGGTAGGCTTTCAGGTAATGCTTGTATTAGGCCCAGACCAGACCCCATTAAAATCCATGCATAAACTAGCAGATATCTCCTAGAATAATCCCTCTTAAACCTTTATTACAGCAAGTAGCACCAGTTCACCTGTTATATTAAATTCAATAAATTACCGTAAGAAGTATGCAGACATATGTGCAGTACAGGTAATTCTTCAAATGGGCACTTACGGCTTTTCCCTCTTCCATGTGGATTTGGAGGAGGTCCAAAATAAAGGTTTACCGTGTGTCACTGGTTTGGCCGAGGTAAAACACC
>NW_010408499.1:4376-8199 GCF_000710305.1 Buceros rhinoceros silvestris | reverse complement strand
AAAAAAAAAAAGGCAACATGATTTTGAGGATATTATTTACAAACAGGTATTATGAAGTGCCAGTCTGTTTGTATCTCCTTCTTTTTCCCTAAACAATCTCACTAAGAAGTAAAATGGAAAGACATTACTTGTCATTGTTCTTTTAACATTTTTTAATAACGGACTAAAATCTACATCCATTTCTAAAGAGCTTAAGAACTACTTAACAGAAGAGGACGATCTCTCACAAAGTAAAAAATGAGTCAGAAATTCATGCCGAAAAAGATGAAATTCTTCCTTGGAAAATGGCCAGCATACAGTCTATGTCCCATTTAGGTTTTATTTTGACAAATTCACTGACTCTCATGCAATTTTGTGCCCAATGTCTGCTCCCAGGGTGAGTTTCAGACAGTGTAATACAGAACAAAGGCCAAAGAAAGCATTACAAGCTGTAGTCCTACTTACAGGACACATATAAAGTACATTCTGCCTAGACATAAGCAAATTTTGAAGCAGCATCAGTAGATGCAGCTATGGCCTAAGGGTCCAAATGAACAACTAGTGTTTTTTTTATTTCCTAAACTTGACTGAAGGGGAGGAACTTGCTTTGCCGTATGCTGTTCTCTTAACACTTACTATTCCCTCTTTAGTATTCTCTTCTTCAGCTCTCCAGTACAAAACATCAGGCATTACACCCTATCTCCCCTACAACATCTCCCCTGTGTCTCTGTAAAATAAAGCTCTGCTTATAAAGGTTAAAGATCATCTCCAACAGACGACTCAGGATCACCACAGTTTCAACTGCTGTACAGTTTAACCTTTGGTTAGAGACCAATCTGTGAGAAGAGGCATTACATTTTTTTTTCAAACCCCTCAGGTAGTTTCTGAAGACAAATTCCATGTGTAAGTAGAAAGCCAGAAACAGCTAGTTTTAGGAAATGGAATATTTTCTAACAGAACTGGAGCTGTTTAGCAAGCAGCTCAAAAATGGCTTTTGTGTTAATTTAACTGGTATGTTCACAATCCATTTTTTTTTTTTTAACTGAGGGGGATGAAGCTTTTAAAAGCCTTTTAGCTTTAGCAGTGGTGGTGTTTCATTTTACCACTGTTTGTAATTATTTATTTACACTAACATAACAAATGTGGTGCCTTCAGCAGAAAGCTAAAGGTTGATGAGAAACAGAATGAAAAAGCACCTAAATGTTAGACTCGTCAGCAAGATTTTAAAGTTTGTTAAAATTAATACAAGCTATTATTAGAGTACTCTACAGTTCAGTGCTTCATAAATAGGAAAACAAAACCAGCAATGCTTTTTGTACCATTCAGGTTGATTTTTGTTTTATCTTCCTTAACAAACCACGATACAGAATGGCTTATGTATTGAAAATACATTCTAATTACAGAAAACACAATAACCGAGAACAAATAATTATCTCTCCCAGTGCTCTAGGGTGAAAACGGATACCTCCTCAAGACTTTCCTGCTTTGTTCACTGACCCAATTGTCTTGGCAGAGGAAAATAGAAGTTTCTTCTACTTCTGTCTGTTGAGTCCTAACTGTCCTGAAGAGTAATAGGGTTCATTCTAATTGATGATCTTGGTTTTCTGAAATGCAATAAAATACCGAAGTACATCTTTATAATTTATGTACCAAAAAGCATGAAAAAGTACTTTAGAGTGAGTACTAAAGCTGCTTCAGAAAAATATCACAACGGGAGAATCAGTGCCAAATCATTCCAAATTTTGCAATGTTCATTCAAAAGAAATGACAGCATTACTTACCATATAATTTTATCAGAAGATGTTAATTGCAACAATGCTATAAGTCATTCACAGTCTTGACCACTTGCAGAGAAGCTTTCTGGGTGTTTTGTACTCCCAAGGCTTTGGGTTATTTAAAAGTGGGTGAAAGAGTTCTGTTGTGGAACATTGAGTTATTCAAACATTATTTAGAAAATGTTTGAAATTCTGAATGATTAATTTATCCAGAGAATCACAGGGCATTTCTTAATAAAAGTTCTGTGCTGGAAGGCAGACATCTCTTACTCAGATACCTACAGTACAATCACGCATGTTATTACACTAATAAATACATTTGACTCACAAAAATAGGTAAAAATAGGATGGAAAATTAAGTGAGATTAAACATCTGGCAGCAATCTTTGCAGCAGTCATAAACTGTGTCTTCTTACATAACCAATGATCAAGAGATATCAAAAGCCCCTGGTACCAACCAGTGACCGTTAAAGAGAGAAGGAAAAGATTTGGCCTGCAAAGATATAAACGTGTTACTTTAGGCTCTTTAGTGACATGAGGGTTTAACATATGAAATATATATGAGAACCTGAAAGCACATAGTTGTAAAAATGGACATAATGTTTTTAGCTTTCACGCAATATTTGTAATATTTAGTGTCTAGATATTAGGACTACTTTTTTTTTTTAAATCAAAGGTGTCACATTCTAGAACAAACCAAGGAGGAATTTTTTTTTCTGAAGTGCTAGAAGTAGCTGGAAGAATTAATATCAACACCATTTTTGTACATAAAATGAAACATTTACAAGAACAAAATGCATCAGGATCAATTAAAAATTAAATTTTTCGGTTACAATCTGAGAATTCCTATGCAAGCCAACAGAATTTCTCTGCTCAGAAGCTGCAACACTAGGCCATTAATTTTACTGTGTAAATGGCTGATTTCAAAACCATGGTCTAAAAAGTGTAAATTACAGTATATATTCTTTCTTTTCTCTCAGGTATGAAAGGTATGTTAGAGGAACTACAAACATGAATTGAAATGTCATCTGACCTCTACCTGCATTTTACAAGGTTTCAATAGATAGAATAGTATCTAATTCTCTTTTTGTGGAGAAACTTCAGTAGGTATCGTTATCTAGAGCTTTTTCAAGTTGGATCTTTTTCTTCTTTTCAGTTTCTATAAGAGATATTTTTCCACGTGCTTCATGCATGTATTTTCATCACTGCAAATATTCAGAGGGCCTCTGGAAACAAACTTAATATGAGAAGAGCAGAGGTGCTGAACAGAGTAATCAAAATTCAGAGAAGTGTTCCCTGTTGGTAGATGATTTATCCTGAAGTGGTCAGTGGCTTAAAATTTGTACCACCTTTTGCTTAGCAGAGTAGTAAAAGATGTTGTGCTGTTATGATGTAACCATTCATCAAGGAGGATATCCACAATGTCATGAAATACCCACAGAAATGAATCTAAATTTAATAACAGATTACGAGATCTGTGAGAGATTCAGCAATTCTGCTAGCATATTCCCATAATTCTCTGACAACTAGCATGCTGAGAGACAGGGGTACAACCTGCAAGAACAAGTCCTGCCTCTGTGGTTGAAGATGAAGGTAGAGACGGTGAGTTTATCTTGTTACTCAGTTTGGGCTTATTAGTAAGGAATTCTTTCTTCTCCAACCTGTAGGACAAAGATAAGTAGCAGATGGAAAGCTATGAGGTACAAAGATTAATAGTGAAACAAACAAAAAAAGAAGAATAAAGCATGCCAATTTCATTATAATGAAGTCCATTTGGTTTCAGCTTTAGAAGAAAATTATTTTAGGCTCTCTAGTAAGGCAGAGGTTTAACAGACAAGAAGTATATATATAAAATCTGAAAGAAGTATGTGTTAAAACGGAGGTGAAATTTCTCTCATCAGTATGCTTTAATCCTGGCCAGGATTCTGGAAAGGATTCACAATTTAAATTTAATATCACATTGGCTTATAAAACCCTTGAATTTTGCTTTGATACAGGTAATTATTAAAAAAGCCCCAGTCACTCTCAAGTTTTCTGATTTTTCACCCAGGTCCCACCCTGAACCAGGA
>NW_010408499.1:0-4294 GCF_000710305.1 Buceros rhinoceros silvestris | reverse complement strand
AATGCCAATCTGCTGCACAAACAGTACAAGGGGAAAACTTCTGCTAGCCACCAGTCCCGGGCCTGTCTCTCTGATTGCTGTTTGCCCACAGTCCCTGTGTAACTCCACTTGTGTTTTGACAGGGTGCCAAAGGCAGTATCGAAAAATGCCCTGGTTATGGTTTGAAGGTTAAAGAGTCTGGAGCATTCTTCCAACAGAGGAATCACCTCGTGGAGGTGAATGCCACGGCTGATGGGAGTTTTTGTGGAGTGCCATCACATTGAACTGTCAGGAACAAGATTTGCAAATCTTGTAAGAATGCTACAGGCAAAAATCCTTCCCCTGTAGTGCATCTCCAAAGCTCTTCTCAGGAGCTTTAAAACCTAGGCTTTACAGTCTTTTCTCATTAAATTTTGAATAGTGGAGCAGGCATAGAGAGTTCTGATGTCTACCTTGTCACTGCCCAGTACATGAAATTCACAGACAAAATGTCAAAGAGCCTGGACCCCTTCAACAACAAAGTGTTGCAATCCAACTCTCTTCTTTCATTTGAGAAGATGGGGCTATCTGTGAATAAAGACCTCACGTCCCCAGTAGTGATCAGTTCCACCAAATTTTTGTTCCAGTGTTTTGCTGCATTTGAGTACGCAGTAAACTTAGGACACAGTATCACCTCAACTTCATCAATACAGTCTTAATGAATCTGACCCTCTAATTCTTAGCTCTCAAAACCACCAGCACTGGTGTAATGAACTGACACATTGTTTAGCACATTTTAAAAATCTCATTTAATTTTGTAATAGATTTTTCACCTTAAAACCTTACAATTTTATTGAGCAGTTATACTGTGTCCTCATTCAGGGGGAAGAAATGCTCATAAAATAGCAATAAGCTAAGCAGTAATTTCTAGACAAGCTGCATTTTTATTTCTGCAATCATAATAGGAAAAAGTATTTGTTTTGTAAAATAAGATGTAGAGCTTTCTAAAAAGCTGAAAATGACAATTGATTTTTTTTCTTTTTCCTTTTTTTTTCTTATTCCCTTAAGTGAGATTAATTTTAGAGTGCTTGGGATAACAAATTGCTTCTGCTGTACTGGCCTTATCAGATCAGTCAGTCGAACAAAATGAGGAATAGTTGGTGGAATCTTTTTCTACAACCATTTTGTTGACTGATGGCTGCTTTCGAAGGATCACATATTGAATTTGCTTCCAGGAGGTACCTCTACTTTAACATGAACATTTTAAAGGTAACCTTATTGCTGCCAACAAACTAATGAAATCCTGTATCTGTTGTAAACAGTTCTGATTTTAAAGAAAAATGACTGGACACCTCTTTGTGATGGCGGAATGACTACCAGTGAATTTTAAAGACGATGTTTAAAAGTGTGAAACATTATGTACATACCTAAGTATCTCTTCAAGTAGAATAATCACAGAATTAAGTTTTGACAAATGGGAATTTGAAAGACATTGCTATTTGTAAAACAATATAAATATTTTTTATTTCACTTATGACCTCCATTACTAAGGTGCTCTGGTATACTCTAAATTATGATTCTATCCACTGTGAGTAAGGAAGGAAAATTGTGCACTTAAAAAACCCCACTGATATGTGTTTAGTTTGAAGGACATATTAAACCACAAAACTATACACTTTCTTTCACCACTACTAATTAAATATCATTGGAAGAATGAAAGAATTCCACAATGTGTCTTCCAGAAAACACTTTGTTAAAATACCTCTATATTATGGTTGCCACCTACTTAGACACTTTCACTTTCTGTCAACACAAATCCCTAAAAAATAATTTGGATGAGACAACATAGCTTAATCTGCATATTAAATATTAAACCAGGAAATTATAAAAGATGCAGAGCCTCTAAAAAGGAAAAACAAATAGCTCTGTTATTCATCCACATAGCAGCACAGTAGGCAGAAGAATGTGGAAAGTTGTTTTGAGTCTCTATGACAACTACAAGGTTTTTAAAATTGGCTAAGGCGTGAATACTAGCAGATGTGCTTCAGTATCCAGAAGAATCCTAGCACAAATAGCATGGTAATAATAGTAGGCTGAACTCTTTAATCTTTATGTAGATGTTAAGTAAATGAATTACTATTTTAATAATGTGAATTTCCATAGGATTATAAATTTAGTCCTTTCTAAAGTAAAAATTTGACTGACCTCAGTCCCTATCAGAAAAGCAAAGGCATGTGAAGCTGCTGTACCATTTGAAAGACATTCTTACTAAGAAATACAATCATTTTTCTGAAGCATGATGAGCAGAAGTGACGAAGAGGTGCTTTTATTTATTATTTTCCTCTAGTTTACAGCAGACTGAAAACTTTCTGACTACCTAAATAGTTTGTATCAGTGAGAACTGAATACAGTTCTCAAGAACTTTTGTTGCAGTAAAATGAATTAGTTTTGAATATTACATTCAATCATGAAATCGAGATATTTCACTATACTGTACTCAAAACGAGGATAACGATGCGGTTGCAACGATGCAGTTCTTTGAATTGTTCCAATAGCATCAAAACTAAGGACTTAAATCTCAAAACCTCTTTCCAGAATACACTAAGAATGCTAAGCAATAACACTTTTGGAATGATCTTTTTAATTATCTTTCCTACAGGACTTTGGCTGCCTGTTCCAACTTCGGAAAAAAAATTCAAAATAATTATACCTATTTCTGCTGAAACAGACATTCCAAATTTTGACCAGTCTTGACTGGAATCAGGCTCCAGTTAATGTCTCATCTCTTTTACAGCTCACTGTACTGCACTGTGTGGAAAACTAAAGAGTTATAACACGAAACTCTAATGGCTCTTAGATCAATAAAGCACTGTGACATGCTGCACTTCCAGGTGAAAGGAAAATTGAGCTGGCAATTGACATCTTGGATCTGCCAGTTCCTTACATTCATAGAGACATTATTATTTAGTCTGGTTGAAAGCAATATTCTAATATAACCAAAGGTCATGGTTGAGTAATAAATCTGAAGCTAGAGTCAGTTTATCATAATACTGCCATGTAAAAGTCACAATGTGTAAGTAAAGGTCAGTTTTAGCAAGTCATATTCAACTGTTTTTCCTTTGGGCTGTGGTAAAAAAGAACACCTTCTGTGTTACGTGAGAAGTAAATACTGAAAGGTATAGCAATCACTAAATACCATATTACAAACTATCTTACATGCTTTTAATCCTGCTGTGTATCAGATTCTTAGAGACTGCAGCACCGCTCCAGTCTGGCCTTTCAATTTCTCAAATCACCAAGTTAACCTTATAATACATTCTCTCCAACTAATAAACTGAAAGATTATTAGCTCATTGTATGGGTATTTCCATGGACTTCCAAAGTTTTATTACTTTCTAAGTTTCACTGAAGGCGTTGAGGGATTATCATACCTTTTAGGAATATCTTCACTTAGTAAGCAAACTGAAGTAACACTATTTGAATCAGCCTGCCTTGACACAATTCTTTCTTATAGACTTTTAAACTGATGGAAACTGTACCTTTCTATCAGCAAAGACTAGTGGTCTGAAAGCGTGACACAAGTCAAATAGCTAGAAATACGAAAACATTCATATGCCAGTCCTCCTTAGGACAGCACATGTCAGCTGAAAACCTGTTCTATGAATCGGGAATGCTCATCCAAACCTACAGGCTCAAGAAAACAGCGTAAATGCGGGAGTTGTTTTAGAGTGGAGAATAGTGTATTTGTTATTGGTTGAATAGTGCATCTTGCTGAGAAATGAAAACAATGTCCTAACCAGCAGTAGTACAAAATAGCCTCACGCTGTGTAATATGATGCGATTGAGTCATTGTAGTTGCTGTATCAAGCCACTACACTATGAATTCAGGAAGTATGCAATATCTGTGAGTAATTCATGTGTAAAGTAATGTAAATGTGGCTGTTTCTTTTTCAAAAAAGGAAAAAAAGAAACAAAAGCCTTTTAAGACACAAATTATTGTCAATGTCCGTTAAATTGACCCTAAGTTTCCAGACAGAAACTATAATTTAACAGTGAGTCATGGAGGGAATATACCCTCCCCCATGTAGTAGCAACCATGCAACACAATTTTCTGGACTTCTCACTAATTATATTTGTTTTCAGAGGTCCATTGAGATTTTAAGCTTCTGTAGACATTTGTATCACAATTACCATTATAAAAGTCTTTATGAAGGTTTCCCAAACATTATCGCTATTCATCAGCTATCTTCCTTCCCTCTTCCTATGCCTTACCAGTGTGTAAGCTGGGGAGGAGCCACGTGGCACCTGGAGCGACGGATCCGGGCGCTCCGGGGGC
>NW_010408498.1:0-8109 GCF_000710305.1 Buceros rhinoceros silvestris | reverse complement strand
CCCCCTTCTCAAACCACGACATTTATACAGGCTGAGTATGCTTCTCTGAAAAAGTGTAAGGAGAAGTTCTGACTTGCTAGTTGCCAATATCCTTTCTGGTAACTATTTCTCCTTGCTTTTACCCAGCAGGCTGATACCAGTCTATCTACCCTGAGTTTTCACAGGCCTCTAGCATGGCTGTCCCCTCGGGGAACCCTCAGGGAAGGCTGAGGCAGCATGCTCAGGATATTTTGTTAATTCTCACAATTATTATTAATAAAATTCATCACATTCGTTTACACATACACAATGACTAAGGCACCCATTGGCCCCAGGCTGGTTTCACGACTCACAACAGTACTTCAGGGTGACCATATGTGTCCTTTCATGGAGAATCATACTAAGAGGATGGCCAGAGCTCCTTGGCAGAGTGGGGGCGGAGAGACAATATGATCACCCTTTGCCCTTATACATCAGAGGAATTGAATGCTGCACAGGAGACATGACAGCTAGCAAAGTCCTTGCAAGGAAACACCATGGCTATCACTTAGCAATAAATGTCTTCAGGCCTAAAATGAGCAGTAGGTTACCGGCCATCAGCAGTTGGAGCCACTCTCTAACATGGAGAGCCTGAGCAAAAAACCACACTGCTTCAGACACAAAGCTGATGAAAGGGATTATTTGTTGTGCTTTGCCCTCAGCAGCAAGAGCCTGGGTATGGTGGCCCAGCTGGTGTGTTTGCCTCTTGTACCCTACCTGTGAAGAAGAGGGATGGAGCAGATGCCCATCGGTTACAAAGGGAGCAATGTCCTTGTTAGAAGTTGAATCAATACAATCGCCTGGTGAAACCCAGGTCATACCTGCTGAGAAATACAAGCAAACCGTCTCTCCCACACTACGGCTCTCCCGCATGTTTTATGCCATCTCCAGCCTTCATGGAATAGTCTAGATTGGGTGGCACCTGTGGACTTGGGTTTGGGTTTTTCTTAAGCCCCCTTGCTCCAGGCAAGACTCAATTCACAGATAGCTGCCATTGCTCGAGGTCTGGTCCAGGTGAGCTTTGAAAATCTCCATCTTCTTGCTCTCAGGGGGCAATGAACTTTCTTCCAGCTTACCGGTCGCTATGGGAACATCTTCAGCGTGCAGTTTGGAAGCCTGACCTTTGTGGTAGTCAACGGGTACCAGATGGTGAGAGAAGCTCTTGTCCACCAGGCTGAAATATTTGCTGATCGGCCAAATATCCCACTTCTCCAAGAAATCTTCAGAGGCTTTGGTAAGCAGGATTTTGGTACAAATTCTTCAGCTGTTTGCAATGATAACAATTAGAGTGAAGGAAACAGGTCGAAGTCAACCCTTGCTGACTATACCCATAAGAGCTTGCACAGAGGAAGGCAAGAACTTAATTCTTCAGTCTAATAATCCCATAGGTGTACGTTTTAATCTCTGCAGGATTTACGGGTGATGATGGGATCTAAGTCAGCTCTTGATGAAAGCAGAGAAATAAATGCAAGCTGCCCAGCGATCGATACACTTGAAGATCTTCCCCCCACCCCTGGTTTTAATTTTTCCTTCTCCCCCAGTTGCATGTAGTTCCAGAGACGGGGTGTGGCGCTCCTGTCTGCAGCTCTGCCAACAATGTGATAGTACTTATAGTATTTCGACTTACACCTTTTTTTCCCACACAAAGTGACAAAGTAGCAGATTAAAGCAAATCCATAAAGCTAGATCTTCCGCATAAGCCAATTACTCTTGAATTTTAATTCCCAGGCAAAGCTGTAGTTCTTTCACATCTATGGGATATTTTTGCTTTGGTTTGGGGCTTTTGTTCAAGGTGAACGGCCCTTTCTGAATCCTATCACGACTGCATGACCCAGAGTGAGGTTTATTCCCTTGTATTTTCTGCCTGCAGGGCTCATATCATCAAATGGGCACATATGGAGACAACAGAGAAAGTTTGCTTCAGCAACACTGAAAAGCATCTCTGTGAGTTTTGAGGAAAAAGTGCAAGAGGAGAGCCGGTACCTTGTGGAGACGATTGAGGAGGAGAAAGGTGGGTGGTTAAGGTGCAACACTGTGCCCAAAGCTTCTAGCTAAATGGACGATGAGAAGTAAAATTCTTACTCCGAGGCAGCATCTAACATGCAAAGCACTGTTCAGTATCTCCACTCTCTATCTTACACTTCTGGACTGCACTTTTTAGCACTTATTTTAGATCCCAGTTCTACTATTATAGTACTTCCTTATTAGTATTAAGCAAACAGGTATTTATTAAAACTTGTATTTGTATATGTCTAAGAAAGTCCCTCCTGATCTCTGCAAAGGAATAAGTGCAGCGATCCTGCTATCCGGCACATATGCTCAGAGGCTTAGTTAACCTCTGCTTGTCCTTGGTTTTGCAAAGTATTTTAAAACTTGTTTAGTCAGGCTTTCCTTTTGTATCGCACACAGATGAAGCGTGTGCCTTCCTCTTTTATGGTCCAGCTTTTAAGAACTGCCAGAGCGATATTAGTAAGAATAATTTGTATGTTGGTATATGGGTGATGTTGCACTTCAGCTTTAAATAGAAGCAGATGGGTTTTAGCTAATTCTATGGAGCTATATATAGTAAACAAGAAAGATCTAAATAGGAATTGTGAAATTATATACTGAACTTGCTCCATTTTAATTGCTGTTGCACGGAACAGGCCAAATACTTTGTGTTGCCAATTGATTATAGTCCTTTATAGTCCTAATCAATAAACTAATTAAGCTGCTGGTTTGGGCCTTTCTTCCCATTAGTAATGACAAATAGTGATCATGTCCATCACTCTAATATCTGAGCACCAGCCCAGTTTAATTACTAAGAGATCAGCGGTTCCGTGCAGAGTGCCTTGCATTTCAAAGTGATGCTCCCCCAGCATACCAACAGCAGCTCAGGGCTGCACTGGGCTCCTTACTGGTGTTAGAGTCTCATATCACGGCAAGTAGCTCTCCAGGCTGCCAAACTGTGTCCTAGGAGATGATGCTCCCTGCTCAATAGCTCTCCCGAGGAATGCAGATGTGATGAACGTCACACCACACTTGGCTCTTACAGGAGCTGGTGTGCATTGCCTCTATTGCTTCTACCCAGCTATCGCTGGATTTTACAAGTGGGTGCAGAGACTTGCAGTCCCCTGCCTCTCCCCTTCCCCTCTCTCCTCCATCTCACTTGATTTCTTTGTGGTGGACAGTTAAAGGGCAGTACAATGGCAATTTTTGCAGTGTGGTTAGTCCTGAGCTCCCTGCCCTGGGCTAAGCTTTGAGGGACCCTCTCCTGGTGGTTAAAGTTGGCACCAAAGCCATGTCGGAGTGTGCCAACCTGACAGCCATAGTGTGGCATGCTCCTGCTTGCTTCCCCTGTCAAATGGTTCAAAGCCTGCTTCGGCAGCTCAGTGCTAACATCAGCATGTGCCAGCAGCCTGGGCTGGAGACAGGCAGGGATGTCCTTGGAGACAGGGCACATGTGATGGCACACAAAGCACAACCTCCGGTGGGATGCTGGCGTTGGTGAGGACACCAGGACATGGGGTGAAGCCTTAGCATTGCCATGGGTGAAAAGTAGGTAAGGTCTCACCCTAACATCGTAACTGTGGATCTGGTAGAGAACATAGTTTTGACAGAGATTTTAGAGACAAAAAAGAAAGCTGCCTTTTGTTTTGTTTCCCCCAGGACAACCATTTGACCCTCATTACAAAATTAATAGTGCTGTTTCAAACATCATCTGCTCCATAACTTTTGGGAACCGCTTTGATTACCACGACAATCGTTTCCAGGAACTACTGCACTCGCTGGCTGAAACGTTGCTGCTCCTCGGAAGTTTCTGGGGCCAGGTAGAGTCATTTGGATGCTTTTCCAGCTTCAGCTGGACTTAAGTGCTCCAAAACTGGAGTTTCTAACGCACTGACATACTCTGCTTTTCCCTGTAGAAAAGTCATGTTACAGGGGAAATGACCGTAAGTATTGTTTCACATTAGACTGAGTTTATACAGGAAAGCAAGGAAGTAAGTTCAAATTATCGAGGCACATGGAGAAAATCACTACAGGATTGTAAAACCAATCTCATGCCTGACATAACCAAAGAACGATGGAAAAATCTTAAGACTATCTCTGATTCTACAAAAAGAAAAGCTGATTAGTAGCATTCTGCGGAAATGCCCGTCTTTTCCCCTACCCCTTTCCCAACCAGTTTCTCCAATAACTTTGATTTATGACAAAACTCAAGAAACGCTCTTATGCTCTGTTTGATTTCTCACCAGTTGTATAACGCTTTTCCTTTGGTCATGAGATGGCTGCCGGGACCCTTCAGGAAAATCTTCAAGCACTGGGAGAAACTTGAGCATTTTGTGAAAGGAGCGATTGCAAAGCACAAGGAGGATTTGGACCAGTTCGAGGCAGGAGATTATATTGACTCTTACCTGAAGGAAATAGAAAAGGTAGGAGGGAAATACCTGAAGCCACCTGAAGCTTAACCCATCAAATGAGCAGACAAGACTCAAGGCTGTTTTGTTGGAGGAACTCATGCCTCCTGTGTTGCCTTCTCCTTCCTACCTCTTCCACATCAAACTTCTTTTTAGCAACAGCAGGAGCCTGTTCACTTGGAAAACACACAGATTTCTTTTTTCTTTTCATTTGAAAGTATTTACACTTCATCGTCTTCCATTTTTCATTCTGTCACATAGCGTAGGAGGACTCTCAGGGAGCGTGTTCGCATTTCCAGGAGAGCTCGCAGGCCTGCGTTTGCTATTGTGAAACTTCACATTTAACAATGCTACCTGCTTTCAGGAGTCACCCTACAGCAAACAGGGTGTCTTTCAAAACAGTCCGTAGGGCACGAAATGCAATGAAAGTACAGGCTAGAAATCTCCTGGCCCAGGGGTGGTGGACAACAGCAGGACTTGAGTTATGCACGGGTGGGTTTGGGTTTTTGAAAGCATCCTCTCCTTAATAAGAGTTTTCATGGCTGTGTTTTTTCCCCAAGTTTAAGGGTGACTCCAGCTCCTATTTCCATGAGGAAAACCTGCTGTGCACCACCCTGGACCTCTTCTTAACTGGGACTGAGACAACGGCAACCGCCATCCGCTGGGCCCTGCTCTACATGGCCACGTACCCCCACATTCAGGGTAGGGACACTAGTGGGTCCTTCATTTAGCCCAAAACTAGATAAGTGAAACTCGTTCAACAGAGTAAGTTCCAGCTCTACCACCTGTTGGACCTGCCCGTGCTACAGGTTTCTTCTTGGGAGCCTTTTGAACACACATCTTTTAATCTTTTTTTGTTTCTGTAGAGAAAGTGCAGCTCGAAATCGACATGGTGATCGGCCAGTCCCGCCAGCCCATGATGGCCGACAAGGAGAACATGCCGTACACCAGTGCGGTGCTGAGCGAGGTCCTGCGGATGGGCAACATTGTGCCACTGGGGGTGCCCAGGATGTCTACCAGCGACACCACCCTGGCTGGCTTCCACCTGCCCAAAGTACGTGGAGACAACCAGCCTTTCCCTCATCCCAGCAGAGTGGGGTCTTTATGGCCCAAGTCCCACATCTTACCTGGAGGGGAGCCAGCCAGCAGGACCCTGTGGAGATACCACAGTTTTCTAGAAAACACAAGCCCTCCTAACGGGTGCTATTAGGCTGTTACGGGTCTCATGTCCTTATGGAAGAGAGAATGAAATCCCATGGTGTTGGCCATAATTTTCAACTTTTAAAGGTTTATCTCTTAAATTTGGTGAATGGTGCCCTCCACGCTTTATGGGACTGGAGAACCGAGAAAGCAAACTGTTTGGGTTTGCTAATTCCACAGAATATTAAAGACCATCTATTAAGGGCAGCACCTGATAAAAGCCAGGGGTAGGTATTGATGTGTACACACAGTTCTGCCGTTATGAAACCAACAGGACATTTAGACATAACTAGTCTCTTCCACATATACAACTGGTGGCATCAAGGAAAATTAAAAATAACAAATTGCGCCATTTTGCTCCACACTGATTCGCACATTCTTCTTTCTGGGATGGAGGATGTGGAAATAAACTAGATCAGGTTTAACAAAAACCCCACACGAGAAAGCAGATTGATTGAAGTGCTTCCAATTCCTGTGGGAACATGGCGCTACCAATTTAAAGTTGATTTATAGGAACATCACCAGTGGCAGCAGCACAAGGTATGGATCAACATGATGGAGATATATAGAAGCACCCAGAAGTGAACAATCCTGTAGCTTTTCACCCTTATTTTCTTACATACCTTAGGAAAAAACATTTCGCCCTTAAAAAAACCTGTGGTTTATATTGTGTGTGGAACTGAGCTAATAATAAACTAGTCTGACAACACGTCGGCTCTTCTCTGTCACGCAACTGCCAATATTCTCCACCTCTTGCAGGGCACCACCCTGATGACCAGCCTGACTTCCATAATGTTCGACAAAAACGTGTGGGAGACTCCAGACACCTTTAATCCTGAACATTTCCTGGAAAACGGCCAGTACAGGAGGCGGGAGGCTTTTCTGCCCTTCTCTGCAGGTAGGATGATGGATGGGGAGGTGGGTTCCTTTTTGCAATCCTTTTTGGTTTTTTCCCCAAGGCACACACTCCAGAGTAGGGGTTCTGCTCCTTGTCCAGCTTTCAGCCCATTCCCGCAGTGAAATCCCAGTAACAGTTAACACTGACTGCTCAGAGCGGGAGGGAAATCCATTTGTTATCACAGGATGAACAAGAAACCAAGTTTTTTTCTCTCTTGCACAAGCTGCTTTTTTCTTTTTCTTTTTTTTTTTTCCCGAGTTTCCCTTTCTCATCTAGTTGAACAGCCATCGCAGTTTGTTCAGCAGTAAACTTCTGGGAAAGGTTTCTGCAAAATGTGTGGGTGAACATTGCCACCTAACCTTTCGAGGAAGAAAAGCTCCGCAGCCTGTGCAAGGCAGCACGCACAGGAGGAGCCTGAGAGGCAGTTGATGCTCGCTGGGGACTCCATCGGGCTGTTTTTGCTCCTTTTCAGGCAAGAGGGCTTGTCCTGGGGAGCAGCTCGCCAGGACCGAGCTCTTCATCTTCTTCACAGCCCTCCTCCAGAAGTTCACCTTCTGTGCACCAGCGGATGCCACGCTGACCTTCGCCTTCACACTCAGCCTCACACGCTGTCCCAAGCCCTTCCAGCTCTGCGCCTTGCCTCGCCACTGAGGCCAGTGTAGGGCCACCCCACATCCTCCACCTTCAGCCCTCCTCAAGCTGGAAAGTGTCTCTTCTCCCCTCTGCCCCATAGATTTGGGGATGAAATGATGGGCCACAGACATCTAGCACCCGCCAACATGTGCGTGCCAATGGGAAGGGCAGGAGGGAGACATCCTGTACATTGCAAGGAGGACAAATCTTGCAGCTCCTGCCTTCTCCTCCAGCCTCCTCCCCTCTATCAGCTTGACAAAATGCATGAATTTAAAAGCCTTATTACTTAATTTCCACTGTTAGCAACTCCCAGGAAGGTGTTTGCCAGCTGCAAACCCATGGGCATCACTGGGTCCACGTTGATTCTTCCATAGGGGACATGTCCACAACCCAGATACCATTTACCAACCCCTCAATCCAACCCCCTCAAGATGCAGCACCCTGAATGGCTGTGGGCTGCGTTTTCTGAGGTGTCCCTTGTCAGTGGAGGCAACTCTCTTAGACATACAAGCTCTGGGTAAACGCCTCACACCAATTTGGAGTTGCAGGTGGTGGCCACACCAAATCTTGAGCTTCAGGTGGCATCGGCCTCACTGTCGTGTAAGTGCCCTGCAATCACCATGTCGTTGGTTTATGACGAAAATACCTAAGCAGGGATCTTAGCAGCAGCAACATGCTGTTTTTTAATCTCCAAAGTATATAGAAATTTTGATTAGGAGCCTAGATTGCAATAGAAGAATCTTCAAAGGCATTGGCAAGCAAGCAGGATGGCACAAGGAGTTCTGCTTCCAGCAGGTAGCTAATAGCTAGAAAAATAAAGGACAGCAATTGTATGAGCAGGAAAGGTTTATTCAAAAAGGGGTTTGTTGTAAAATGTAAAACAAGAAAAGGAGGGGAAAAAAAACTTGCATGAGGATGCTCAGGAAGGCTTGTGCTGGTGGCAGCTCTCTGCTGGCCCTCAGG
>NW_010408497.1:0-1462 GCF_000710305.1 Buceros rhinoceros silvestris | reverse complement strand
TCAGAGCAGCACAGGCAGAGGTGCTCGAGCCTCTTTGTCTTCTTCTGGAGTGCACAGGACTTCTTCCTTTCTCTGAAGGAAAACAATCTTGACACTCAATTCTGTGCTCTGTTTTTCAATCAGCAGAAGCATTACCACCAGAAAGTGGAGTCAGAAGGTTGGTAGGAAAGTGAAGGTGGTGAGTTGAAGTCCTGGAGGCTTAAGCTGAAAGGAGGCAAGATCAGAGTGATGCTGTTTGAAAAGGAAAATGCTTGGAGATGTTGGGGAGGACCGTTAGCCGCAGATGTGGAAATAGTGTTATTCATCAGTGGCATGAATCCCTGCCCAGTTATCTGCATCTTGCTACTTATTCATTCAGTTTAACATCAGTTTACACCCTCCTTCTGTGGGATGCTTGTCATTCTCTCCACTATAATCGTTTTAGGGTAACTTGCTAATGTGCTGCTCCTGGGATGAGTTGGTGGAACCTGTGGGGAGCCTGCCCGTGTTCAGCTTCTCCTGTTGCACAGGCCACTCAGGTATGTGTTTCCCCACCACCTTTGTATGGGTTCACTCTTAGTTCTCAGGGTGATGTGACCTTGATTATATGAATTGTTGGCTATGTCTGTGATCTGTAAGATCTCCTGCAGGAAATCTTGAAGCCCAGAGATGGTTGGAAATAAAATACGCACCATTCAGGAGGTAGTATGCCTTCACCACGATGCATGAGGGACTCCAGAGCTAGATTTTTCTGAGGAGGTGTTGGGTGTTCAGCCGTGCAGCTTACCCTTGTCATTCTGACCCCTAACTAACACGGGCACTTTCCCTCTAAAAGTACTCAGATCTGCCCCTCTTCAACCACCAATACGTCAAATTATGAACAGAGAATGGCATGTTTAATCTGCAATGACTTCCGTGTAATGTGCTCAGAAAGATAGTTGTGACCTTTGGGAACTGCCAGATACTCATTGCTGTGTGTCCTTTCTGTACTGGCGCCTTTGCTTGTCACCGCATCTGTTCCGCTGCTGTACAGCCACAGGAACTGTCCAGGCCCCGAATGTGGCTGGCTCTTGTGGGCACCAACTGTAATACATTTCTAGCTTGGTGGAACATTATCATGGACATGTCTTCTGAGCTTGGCGTACATCTTTTACATCAGCCTTAGATGTGTGCAGCCACTCCGTGTTTAGTTCTGATGAGGCCAGGCATACCAGCGCAAAGGGAACGATCCATTCCTCCTTCAGCCTGTTCGCTAGGAAGGGCTTGCTTTAATGCGGCTCGGGGGCGTGTTAGCCCATGACCTGTTCACAAAGCGTCTGGCCATGTTCAGGTTTCTTCCACCTTTGACCCAACTTTCCTCACGTGCAGTAATCAAGTATCTTGTGTAGGGTTCAGAATGCTGATATGACACTAGTGTAAGGAATGCTAACAACGTAAGGATTTCTGCTCAAGATGTTGTCAGTCCGCTTTTTCCTGGGTCTTT
>NW_010408496.1:0-4770 GCF_000710305.1 Buceros rhinoceros silvestris | reverse complement strand
TGTGGGGTTAAATTACTTGCAGGGAATAATTCTATTTGTCTGGAACTCAAAACAAGGAAGTTTCAGCTCAAACCAGGACAAACTATTAATAGGACAATTACAAATAGCAGTGAGTCACATCATGGGTGATTCACTGACAGAAAGAAGGCCGGCAAATCTTAAATCATTCTTCGCAAATATGTTCTGCGGATCGTATTTCTGACTTCTGATTTGCAAGGTAATTTTAGCTTTCTCCAAAAGTTGAAAAATTGAAAGTAACCTGGAAAGATGTGTCTGCCTTAGTTTAGAATTCCCTTCTAATGTTCTGGAAATTTTTCAAAGGGCTTTCTCCTGCCAAAACAGTGTAAAGTAGTTTAAGAGTACAAAAAGAGTTAAAGAACTTGAGAGCGAAAAAAGAATCAAGCACCTTATTTTCTGCATCCTCTGAATATCTTGCATACATAACGTGGCAGGGCCTGTTGTAGTCATGTATGTATCTTTTCTAGTGCGCTTCTTTTACCTGGCCATTTAACTGACTGTTTAAGTACTAATTTGCCCTAGTGATCTCCAGAATGTCCTGCTATAGCCCCTCAAGCTCATTCCCAAAACCCACTTTCCACCCACAAAATTTCTCTACTATCTTTTTTAAAGAACTTGACAATCAATCCAGAACATCTATTTAATCTGTTTTAACTGTTTTTTCACCCTTTAAATCTTCCCTTGAAATGCCTATTTAAGGCTATAATTTTCTCTGTACTTCATTATAAATCTGGGATATGATGCCTTTTTGATAAAAATCTAAATTGCACCTAAAGAACAGAGGTACTCACTTGAAATATCTATAGAGACTTTAACTTCAAAACCTGTGAGCTCCTAATATAAATGTGTATTGGCACAAGTACTCCTTATATACATTATCTGTTGACTTGTGGAAATAAAAGATACTCTTAGGAGTAGCATTCTGCAAAAACGAGCCCTCAGTTAGTTTCATACATTATAAAGCCATTGTCAATTTTATATTAATATGTGTAATCCTTTTATGGTGTGCAGTCTGGAAATAATCTCAGTATTTGATGATAGTTAAGTAACTGATTACAAGATATGAACTTGTAAACACGGCAGAAGTTATGCCCAGCTCAAAAATAATAAAATTAACTATATTGCAAGGCTAGTAATGTTTTCAAAGTGCATAGGTACAGTATTTTATAGTAAAAATAGATCTTGAGTGATGGAGACAAACAGTATCTGCTTACAGCATCTTAGAACTGTGTGTGGTTACAAGCTATATTAATATGTGCCTCTGTTTACTATCAGTAAATATAGAAATGCGTAGGGTGTAAGTTTGTATGTTGCCATGTATTATATGTCTGCATTGAAAGATTGCTAGTTCAGTGGATGGACTCTTTGCAGTATTGACTTTTTCCTGTACTGACATCTGTACTGACTTCAGTTAAGAGATTTGGAGTCTCCAGTTGTTCTTTCATCAAAGGGACCATCAATCTACCAGTATAAAATGTTGGAGAACTATCAGCATCTCATCAGAATAATCAGTTGAGGGGCTAGAAGGAAAGACAATAGAGAGTATGACAGGCAGTTGTATTACTTTGCTGTCAGAAATGGGTAGAGGAAAGACCATTTATTTGTCATGTTTTATTTTAGAGTCTCAGTCATAAAACTAGAAGTGTGATTACATACAGCCACTTGAATGTGAAGAAATAAAAGCTGTAAAACTGCCTGCTAGAAACTAGGCTTGAAAATGGAAAAATGGTGATAGTTAAAGCAGGGAGAAATCTTTAAAGGAAGGATTACTAAGGGAAGTATTTCAGATAAATTCAAAAACATCAGAGACTGCTATATATTCATGTGGCTGAGAAATACTAGTAAAATGTTATTGGTTGTCCAGTAAAAATCAATGTTTTCTCACAGGAGTCTGATAGACATTACCCAAACCTTTTCCTCATATTAGTGAGATTTCTTTCTTCTCTTATATTTGGGGATTCAAAGATTTAATTGAATTTATTCTTTAGAAAAATACTAGTTTTTTCTTAATACAGACATTTTGTTTTGTTACAAATTCTTTTTATCACAAGCATTTTGTATGCAAAAGAATTTTTATATAGCAGCAAATTCTTTAATGCTTTACTGTGGAATTGGATTCAATTTCTCCAGAGAATTACTGCATTTAATAAAATCAATGACAGGAGTTAAATAACATACCCCAACATAAATACATGGTGACTGACAATTGAGGGCTTTTTGTTATTGTGTGTATGTAGTAGTTGATCCTTTTTAAAAAGTAGAAATGGAGCTAGATCTTCAAGGGGCAGGATAGATCGGAGGACTGGTAATGCAATCCAAGTCTTTCACCTCCAGGTCGCTGGTTTATATCAGTCTCAGGTTGGTAGTGACTAAAATCCATTACCATCTAATGGTTGGTCAGTGGCCTATGTAAAACGAGTTGCTGATCTTAGTAAAGTTACTACTGGAAAGGTGTTCATATCACAAGAAACACTGTAACAGGCACTTTTCCTGATTGATAATGCTTTTAATGGGGCCAAGCACTCGGTTGTCAGAGATGAGGCTTTGTTCCTAGCATGCTTTAAATGTTCATTGTTTCTTCTTAACACCAATGGTATTTCCATTTCACAGCAAATAAAATAAAAAAACTCCTCTGTGTAATGTTTTCGTACTGTCTGTGTGACCTGTGGGCTATGCTCTTACTGTCTTGACTACTTCAATATGAGAGGAAAATACAAGAGAACACTCACAGCTTACAGCCTTTAAGGAAATTCTTTAGGGAGGTAGAAGGATGTTTAGAACCTAATCCTGCAGTATTTTGCCATTTCACACTTTCCAGGTCCTCTGAGCTCCTACACAATCCTGCAATGACTGAATCATGGCTTTCCCTAAGATTTTTACTTTTTATCTGCAGTTTTCTGACAGAAATTGCACTAGTTTTATTTCCATCTCTGTCATGTTTTCTCATGTTTCCTTCAGAAACATGTAGCATTTTGAGTATTCTCCTAAATCTTGTTCTGTGGGAGCTCTCTTCTTTTTTTCCTCTCCTCCTTCCCAACTGTAAAATTTGAGGTGATTTGCTGAAGATATCGTCTCTGCCCTTTATAGCTGAATTAATATTTCTACTTTTAATTACTGTACGTACATACAGAGGCACAGCCATGGTAGGGAAAAAGCTGATAAAGGAGACAGCAAGGCAGTATGCTGATATACTCAGATCTATCTGAGTTAATTTCACAGGAATGTCTAGATGTTGCAGGACTGGAGAGACCTAGGTTAGATATCAGGAAAACCTTTACAGAGATGGTTGTAAAGCATTGGAACAGTCTGCCCAGAGAGGTGGTGGAGTCTCCATCCCTGGAGGTATTTAAAAGACATGTAGATGTGGTGCTGAGGAACATGGTTTATGGACCCTGGCAGTGCAGGATGGGCAGTTTGACTTAGTGATCTTAAAGGTCTCTTCTAACCAGATGATTCTGTGATTCTGTGTGACTGGAGGAGGCTTTAAGGATACTGCAGAAGCAGTGGGCTTCCCTCTGTTGTATATGAAAGTATAACGCACCATTTTTCAGTCTTCTTCACTAGAATATTGCTGACAGACTATGTTTTGCTTTCCCTTCTCATGGGGAAAGTTGAACGGGAAAAGCACCTATCGGGAAGGTAGGTTACAGTTTTTGTAGATTGCATTTTAAATCGGGTAATGAAAGTTCCAATGATGGCTGCTAAGTAAAGGTTTTGACTATCAGTCCTGTGTATAAGCAGTTTCCAGAATGTGTAAACTTTATATTCTAAAAGGCACGTTCTAAAAGTCACGTTCACTTTAAAGCTGTTTGTTTCCACACTCTATGTAATCTTTTAATTACGTGGATAATCTAACTAAATATGAGGAATTAAAAAGTTTTTAAAAAACTGAACCATAAATGCAATTTTTTTTTTCTTGGAAGGTAGTATTTTCCAAAGCAGTACTTTCTATGTGTCTTTCTTTTTTTCTTTTTCACTTGTCCTTTGAAAAGAAATCATTCTTATTTACCATTCATTCTATCCTATATATCCACTACCTCATGCCTGAAGCATCACCTCTAGTATTCAGGGTTTTCAAAAAGGGTTCCTTGCCAGGGTCCTGAAGACATATTTAGACCCATAAATACATGGTATCTGAGTTTTGGCAATACCGAACTACCGCATTTTCAAGCGCTATTTAATAACTGACAATTTTAAATCCAGAGGAGTGAAGTATAATAAATAATAATACCTATGGTGAGCAGTTTTTAGAGTGTCTCCCTACAGAAGCATTGGAAATGTGCGTGTGCACAATGGATAGAGGTGTTTCCTTCCATCCAGCAGTTTGCCAAGGAAGAGTAAAATTGTTTATTGTAGTTTGTATTGTATGCGCCAACACCTGATTCATGTATTTATAACATGGTACTTTGATGGTTGTATATCCACAGCTGAAGCACATCGCTCAAGGACACCAGCCACAAGAGAACATTTAATGTTACTTTATAGAATCCTGATGCCACTCGGATGAAGACTACTTTTGCAAAATGAGGTGGTCTGTCATGATCTCCTCTCTGTCTACTTAGGAAATCTGTGGTGGTAGGTATTACTATGTTGTGAGAAACACTAAAAATTCAAAACAGATTATCGTACTTTCTAGCCTATTTTCCAAAGTAGAAATATACTTACTCTCATTTTGTTCGTCTGATAAGGCAGTGAGTGCCTTTATTCTGTATTTTCTCTTTGTATATTACTATATATTATTCTATTATAATA
>NW_010408495.1:0-8698 GCF_000710305.1 Buceros rhinoceros silvestris | reverse complement strand
TGGGGAAAGTCTTGCCCAGGGACCGCGTACGAAACAAACACAATTACACCACCATTACCTGCGACGCACTCGCTGTCCTGCCCCCTCCAGCCGTTTCGAGGGGCCAGTTAAGCCCTTCAGGACCCCGGTCAAGTGTAGCATGGCGGGGGGGCAGCAGTGGTAAAGGGCTGTTCCAGGCCTGTTCAGGGGCACGAGCTGCTGTCACAGCAGCTAGAATTGCGTTTAATTTTTTTGATAGAGCCCAGCAGCTTCTATTTTAATTGCAGCTCTAAGCAGCAGTGCCAGCTTTTGTTACATCATTTTAAATCCTGTTCTCCCCTCATAAAAAAGGAGGAAAATAAATGATCCCTGTGGCAGTTCATTACTGAGTCCCCCAGTCAGTCATAGGCTCCGTTTTTCGGTCAAGACAGGCCTAACACGGTGTTGAGCTTCCTGGCAGCGTTTTGCTCAGACTTGTCTCTGTTTCTCCGCTAGCTGGTTGCTCCTGGCCCATCTTTCCTTCATCTGGTGGGAAGGGCTGCGTCTGTTTCCCCACACACACTGTGCAGCTTTTGCCCCAGCACAACCCTTGCCCCAAAGGCCAGGAAGTTTCCCACCCTGCTGCCATAAGGGTCTGCCTGGAGCTTGCTCCCGCAGCCGCCTCCTCCCCTCCGGTTAAAATAACCACAGCTATACACCTCTTGCCTATTTATACAATAAGCACTAAGGTTACACTTTATTTACAGGTTTTGAAAAATGTACAGTTTCTTACATGGGTTACTTGTGCAAAGTTAAACTTGTCAACTAACGGACCAATGTGCGCACGAAAGACACTGGAACAGTGGACAACACGATTGTAGGTTTCATCCCACACTGCTGCTTCGGGTGCTGTATCCAAATGTACAAACTTCGCCTTACAAAAAAAGTGAGTCTGGACTTACAAATGTTTTTTTTTTCAGAGCTGAAAAAATTCTTTCATAAAACTGAGGGGAAAGTCGAGCATGCAGCAGTAGCTCACACGAACCACACAGTGATCCACCAAGAGCAGAAACCACAGACTCACCTGCCTACCCCGTACTTTCCAGGAGGCAAAGTTGGATTCCCCAAGAACTTATCTTTCTCAGCTGAAGATAAGGGGCAGGAGAAAGACACTGGAAGAGTAATTCCACCGCTGGAACGCTCTGGGTTTTACCTCCTCCTTACTGCAGAAGGTCTTTCACTCAGAGTACCACAGCTCTACCTGGTTTGTCCAGTAATGCCTCAGTGACAGGACTAGAGAAACGTATCAAAGCAGTCGCTGTAGGCATGTCTTTTAAAATAAAATAAAAAAAAAAGGAGGGGTTGTTCCTTACCCTAATACCAAAGTACCACAACTGGAGTGATTTATGTATATCTGTACATAAATCTTGCTTGTGAAGTGCAGCAGTAACTAGCGTTCCATGGCCTCACTAAACAGCTGGATTGGAATCGACTGAGTTGTTTTTTCCCCATGAGTACGGAGCTAATAAACCAGTGCAAAAGGGAAATGAGAGGTTGGTTCTTCACTTCAGAACTTACAAACGCAGCGGGGTCTAAACCAATAGTAGAGGTAAATGACCAGCCTGGACACATCAGCACTTTAGTTAATATCAGTTAAAAAATGTGTATGTATATAAACATCCCTTTTATCAAGCTACACATAAGCATCACTGTGTATAACACAATTACAATTAAAAGCTTAGTGTACACTACAGAAATGCACAATACTGCCCTATGACTGGAGAGGGACCACGGAAAATGAACTCGCCATCAGTGACTCTTTTGCAAGTAACCCAAGTACAGAACATTTGACTTCAAAGTGGGTGCTTTCTGATGTCCAAGGAGAAGAAGCTTCAGCAGGGGAGGGTGGCAACAGCACAACAGCTATTCTGCTTTCAAAGTAAATGCTAGGAGGAAAAAGATGACTCGGACACTTTATTTTCCTCATCAACAGAGTGTTCATTTGCATCATCCTGGGTCAACAGTCACGCCAGCTCTGTTCGACTATTGCAGAAACCCGTTTTTCGTATTCCCGCTTATTCTCTTGGTATAGCTGAGCCGCCTGGCTGTTCGCTGGGCTGTTCGGGTTTGGCTCATCCAATAGGGACTGCGCAAAGAGAAAAACACGCTTAGCCACTTGCGAACACGCACCGTCCTCCGACACGTCCCTCAAACTAACTTCAGCGCTCTCTTAGCACAGGTAATCTGCGCGTTGCATTACTCCAGTTGTAAGTTACCAGCAGCTTTCTGTGGGTCTTACTCGGGACAGCGCAAGCGACTGGAGCCGAGAGCCCAGCAGCAACACCCGAGCAGGGCAGTGGCCGGCAGGTCCCTTCAGTGCCACCTGCTGTCACTGCCCAGTCACTCACAGCTGGAAGGAGTCACACTTCAGCAAGGGTCAAGGTACAGCTGCTGTGGTGGCTATCAGGAGAGGGGGGAAAAGCAGTGTGTCCTGAGCTGGCTTTGTCAAAGCCCCGAGTGTCACTCTGCCTTTGCAGGCGGAGCCCCGTTTACCTGTATGGATGTTAAGATGGAGGAGACATCGTAAGTAGGACTCCAGCGGTTCTGAAGGATATCCAGACATATACTACCGTCTGCATACACTGGAAAAGGGTCGAGAACAACGGCTTAGAACAGCTGTCCAGCTATCACCGATTTCTCCTAGTACTGCCTGATCCTGAAAACCTCCGTACTGACAAACAACTACAGTCGTCAACAGCATCTGACAGACTTGAACCTGGCCAGCAAGCCTGCTGGTAGTTAGAGGTGAAGCTTGTCACCAACAGCTGCCTGAGGTATCTAATCTCAACCCCTGCTTCTCTGTGACACTGCAGCTACCACTATGGAAAGCTGTGAGTCCATTTCAAGGCATAAAAAATGAAGCTACCCACCAATGAGCCAAACGAAGAACACAAGCAAAAAGCTGTTTACACACAAGGTCCCAAAGTTTCCCCAGAAAGCACCTACAACAGTCAGCATCCAGTCACCTTTCTCACAGCAGCTTTAGAGGAACCTGCCCCCTGACAGAGGAACCCTCACCCTCACAGGCTTACTTGCTACCCTGGAAAGTTTCTGGTGTTTCTCCACAAGGCTACTCTTGGTCTGGAGGTATGGCATACATCCCCAGCCTTTAATTTCCAAGGAAGGGTATTAATTAAACCATCTCACTATCACGGGCTCTCGCTGGAAACTAGCGCCACTGCGTGTCATGGTACATCACTCTTACAGGCATTCTGGGAAGAAAAGTGGTAAGAGAGGACTGCACTCAGCAGTGTCACTGCGCTGGGTATGCGATACATGACACAACGGCCCAAGGCACTGCTGTTCGAGGACAAAATACCCTTCTGTAAGGATCCACAACAGGCAGCTGAGAGAGAAGCGCATCTGCTCAGCAGCGAGCTGTAACACCTGAAAGGCAAGAGGCTCCTCTCGCTGCTCACACACCCATCCTTACCACAGCTACACAGAGCCACACCGGAATTTTGGTACTTTCTAAGAGCACGGAAACTTGTACAGTAAACAGAGCTTTGTCTACAGCAAGCTGTAACAAAACCAACCAACCAAAAGCATCATGTAAGTACTTACCATTTGGATGAAACATTTTAGAGACAAATCTAACAGTAGGTGGCTTATTTGGATATTCTTCTGTGAATTCTATTGTGAGTTTGAAAGTTCCTGGAGTTGAGAGAGAGACAAGGAACCTTTATTCAGAATGAATTTACACAAGGGTTCAGTAAGTAGCATCTCTCCAAAAGCACAAACAGATACTTTGTGCTGATATACACGTGTTGGATATGGAATACCGACTGCTCACTCCTGCAACGATTGTTCTACTCTCTTTGGAATTAATTGTTAACGCTGAAGTCCTACACAGCACCACTGCAGGAGTCTCTCCTGTGCCTTACTGCCAAAACCGCCACCCCAGTCAAAAGGTTTGTGTAAGGAAATAAATCTGCCCAGCAGGTTTTCTTCCAAAGCCTAATCCCAGCGCGCTGTAAAAACAACACAAGTGGGTGTAGAACCATCTGTATAACAGGCCGTGATTTAGTAAGTCCTAAAGACTAGAATATGCCATCATGACAACGACCTTCCTACTTATTTCCTGTTTAAATTTTAAGAAAATACATTTTTATCAACAGCTGTAAGATCAAGTTTACTGGAAAAAAAGCAGTACTGAAAGCAGCATCCAAACAGACACTTGAAAGCTGTGACTACGTGAGAAGAAGCCTGTGAACCGAGCTGCATCAGCACGGGGCCAAGGACTCAGCACTGCTCGCGATTCAGATGGGTAACGAAGGAACTCTAGGTACGCCCAGAGAGAACCGTCTGAAGCACCTTCACACAGACACGTGGCTCTGCTGGGGAAGGCCTGCGTGAGCAGTAATGGCTGTTGACGAGCTCTTCTCTCAGGCCAGCGACAGGGTTTACCCCCACCCCGCACTCAGTGCCCAAATTAAAACTCAGGGCTTCAGACATAAAGCTCATCCTTGCTTCCTACCGTGAGGGTGTTTTCCAGCACTAAATAACTAATGTATTCCTTCTCTTGGCTGGCAGATGTGTGCCAACAACTGGCAGCCAGAGAAAAGGAGAGATTTTTCAACCTCTCTTCTTATTTTCAGATCAGCAAGGACCCACAGTATTTCCCAAGGCTCCCTCCTTTATAAGGAAATAAACTGTAACATTGAGTTGCAAGAAATGAAGGTCATTGCTTTGACGTTCCAGTTTGCACATGAAGACACAGTACAGATGCTTCAGAGCTTTCTGCACAGCAGTGGGAAGTCTCAGCAGCCTAAAAATAAGTTTTTGCATGTTTGCTGTAATGAGCAGCCTAACAACCCAGGAGCAGAGCGCCGGCAGCATGCCGAATTACCGCAAAACAACGGGAACGAGAGGAGCAGAGGCGAGATGGTTCAAATCAGCCCAAGCCTGCTGTGGGGCTTTCAAGCTTTACTCCAGCTCATCGAGAGGCACAGAGCCAGATCCGAGGTCAGTTTGAGAGCCAGCACTGAGAAGTTAGTCACAACTTCTTCTATCCGTGAACATCAGCTCAGGACCACCTTTCCTGCCCTGCACAGTCCCGAGCAATACTGGCCCTTCAGAACTGAATGCTCAGAGGTTTGATTCCACAGCTCAGAGGTTCCCAGCCCTCCCTGCCCCAGTTCTGGTTGTCAGTAGCTTCCTTAGGAGGTAGGAAAGCAGGCACTTTCTTCTGTGGAAGAGTGACTAAGCCAGCAGTAGGCTGAAAACTGAGCACAAACCATCAAATAGAGGAGTTCAACATGCATACTTGAGAAAACGAATGCTATTCTAGAACGGTGACTGAGGCAGGAGCAGAGGGCACAGAGAAGGCAGCCAGAAAGCCCTAACAAGGGCAGTTTGGTCTTAGAATCTGTTTAGAACTACTGAGAGAAAGGGCAGCTGCCTGTGGTGTGACAGGGCAGCATTACTTCTAACACAAATCTGTGCAAGTGGTCAGACAGCTTCCAGCTGGAGGACCCACCAGGACCCAGAGCAGCAACGGCTCTTTGGAAGAGCCTTGCGGTACACACTACCTCACTGCTGAGCTTTACTAAAGCACAAATCCAGAGACTGGAGGAACCAAAGTCCAAGGGTCACTGACACTGAAAGCCCACACAAGTGTAACAGGTATCACAACACACGCTGCTGGGGATGAGTCTCCTCTGTCACTAACTGTAAAGCTTTCAGCGGGTATTCCTTGCAGCTTGCCCTACACAGACAATTTTAAACCATAAATAATCATATTCTCTGTCATTACTGGTATTAGGATCACCACTGATCTTAGGAGAACATTCTCTTCTCTCTCTTGTACTTACCTTGTTGATCTGTTTCTCCTGCCTTGGGACATGAGACTCTCACAGCTAACAGGGAGGCTTCTCCACGGCCTGTAACCCCTGCCCGCACAGCACCACGTCCCTGCTGGGCCCTCCTCACAGCAAGGGGCGGGAGCAGCCCCCTCTGCTCCACTGTCCATCAAGCAGGGGCCACCTCTTCCTCTCCCACATGAGGATGCAGAGTCCATATTGCAGAAACAAGGAACAAGCCACACAGGAGGACAACACCTTGCTTTCTCTGTTCAAGCCTCCTGCACGCTCACGGCAAGGCAGGACACTACAACAGCTGCGTTACTGAACTCTCTCCAAGTCAGGAATCCTGCACTAACCACAGGCTTGTCATCCAGTAAAGAGAAACTGGTCTGAAGGACCAGGAGAGCCTGGGTTTCCATCACTGTGACAGCACTACTACTTTAGATGCCACACACAGAGATGCTTAGAAATGTGGTGAAGGGCAGGATAAATATCCCCGGGGTCCTACTGCAGAGACCTGCAATCGAGTCCTCTTAAACCAGGAGATGGAAGTTACGCTGCTGATCTAAATTAGTAGCTGTTCCTAGGCCAAGGCAGCCTGTGCGCCGAGTTGTGAAGACACCCTCTGAAGGCTGGGGGTGGAGGGAGGGAGGGTTGTTAGCTGCATTCTGCCACACAGCAAGTAAACAAATGCGTTTGAACTTCAGGACTTCAGTTCAGACTAAACTAAGAAACCTCCGGAGCTGAGGCTGGAGAAAGGCCTCACCAGAATGATGATAAAGAACAGTAATTCTCACGGTGATGGACTTATGACACCTCTAGGTCAACAGGAACAAAATTCACAGGCTACTTTCACAAGAACTACAGTATCTGAAACCCTACAGAGACTAAAAACGAAAATATGAAGCGACTTGTGCAGAACACTGCCCTGAAAAGGCTTCAGAAGGGTTACAGAGCTCCAGGGTACCTGTGACTCACAAGGACCCGCTCAGCTACAGAGCAAGCCCAAACGAACCGCTCGGTTTTACCTACATTAAGCTAAACGGCATCTGCACCGTGCTGCTCTACTCCATGGAAGAGCAGAGCAAGGCACCACACACCCCTATCTCAAGGCACCACTTAGTGTTTCGTTATCTAACACAATGTAAGATATGTCCCAGAGAAAAGGAGACAGGCATATCCTGCAACACAAGAGCTATCAGCCCTCCCGAGCGCACGCTGTGAGGACACACACACTGCTACGCGAAGAGCAATCCATCACGCCCCAAGATGATATTCTTAGGCTGACCGAAGCAGCGGGACAGCGGTAGCAGACCCAAGCATCTGTTTGAACTTCAAACTGCTGTGAACGCAACGTGTCCTAAGCGTCCAAGATAAAGACATGGTGCTGCCACAGCAGAGAGCGCAGAGGAAATCAGCATCTCAGGGCTCTCAAACGCCATCTCCAACTCCATGGAGATACACGGAAAAAAGCCCTGATGGCACCTGTTAGCCCCAGACTGGGCTGGAAGAGCCTGCACATGCCAACAACCTGCATTTTAGCGCACTGCACGAAGACGGCTTTCTGCTCCAAGCAGCGAATCACTCCACTAGTGGCAGCGCACCAAGAACCCAAGCAGCTCTCGCAACCCTCGGAGAAGTTTAGGGGAGCCCTGCTTTAGGGTTTACAAGACAAAATAACAGAATACCTGTGGTCTATCTGATGTTACATGACTTCTAAACATTAGACCTCTGTAGCAGCTACTATAGCAAGCTTCTTAACTAATCAAATACGTTAAACGAAGTAACTGGAGTCTTTGGAGCTTTCTTAGGCCTGAAATATTTAAAGACTTTCAAAATCTTTACTGAAAAAAAAATTCTGCAATTTACAGGTATGCCCACAAGTGCAACCTCCGAGGATAAACAGAGACAAAGGAGTTAGCCAAGAACAACATAAGAGTTAAGGATTTTTTTCCAATGCTTTTGTCGTGAGTCATGGAGCTCTAGGATTAATTATAGTCTGCACTGAAAGTATCTTAAAACAACAAAAGCATTGCTGATTTCAGTTAGAGAGTGTTTCATGCCCAACAAGTTCTCACACAGATGTGAAGCATTCAGTACCACACCAGTAAAGCTATAAAAGACAGTGAGGCCCGATGAAAACATCTAGGACCCAGGTACATTACAAGGATCTATTTACTCAGCTTTTAAAGTTAAAAAGCACTTTTAATCTTAAACCCTGAACAATACCAATTGTAGTAGAGTGAAGTAGATGCCAAGAAAAAGAAAAAAAGTGTTCTGAACTTCCTTAGACACTCAGCCCGTTTCCTACTTCGGCTGACTTACACTGGGACTTACTTCCCAGCATCAGAAAAAACAGAACTCAAATGAAACGACGAAGGTTCTACACCAGCTTTTAGACAGTTCTCCATGACAGATCCCTCAAAATACGGTCCAGGTTTCAAGAGAAGAGCTTGAAGTACATTAAATTAGGCTCAGGGCCGTCAGACAGAGCGATTACAAGCAAAGCCCGACAAGCTAATCTGTATGTTTCTGTAAATCAACATCGCAATGGAAACCTACGGCACTTTCTTGGAGCAGATTAAAACAAGTAAGTGTACCTAAGGGATGTGTGGTCAGGTGGACACACACCCGCGCCCCTTCTCCATCCCCCGGCCCCCACCTGTTGCAAAGTCCACAGCAGCGACAGGCCAAGGCCGCGTCAAGCTGCAGCCGGTCACCCCAGAAAGCCAAACACCGGGCCCACACGCCGCCGCACTTACCGTCCTCGAAAGGGGTCCCCTCGGGCCTGGAGGAGGGAAGAAGCAGAGCACAGCGTTACGGCGCGGGCAGCCCGGCCCCTCGCACTCCCCCCCTACCCGGGGGCAGCGCGGCGG
>NW_010408494.1:720-4209 GCF_000710305.1 Buceros rhinoceros silvestris | reverse complement strand
GGTCTCACTAATTCTTTTTTTCCCTTCCCCTGTCTCCGGTGGAATAGGGGAAGGTATTATGTTACCGGGTCTTGGTGTTTCACCTCGGCCAAACCGGTGACAGAGTTTCATAAGGAAAGTCCAAGTCAATAAAATTTGAGTAATCTTTCTTCTAACGTGAAGTTCATCTAATGTTAATTAAAGTTTGCTGAACTGTATGGCTATATGACTTTTTTTAATATGGCTCTTTATATATGAATATGAATCCTAGCAAATACATCATCAAGGTATTTTTAAGAGAAAATACTGTTCTCAGAAATAGTCAGTAGAGCAGATAGACTGAAAATTCTACATTTGAATTGCCAATTGTAAATCCAAAGTCTAAACAATTCTTCTAAAATAAGACATTTCTGGAAGGAAAAAATGTGCTCAGTGGAGCACTAACAGAAAAATTGGAAACATATATGTATAGGTGTACTGGATGAGTGAGGGAAGAGATACTTGCATACCACAATATTACAAACTGAGTACTCCTATTTCAAATTACACCTTCTGTCTGAATCTATTTCATGGAAAACAAAAAAATACAGGTTCATTTATTGGCAGCTGTCTTGAGAATTGTCTAGGAGTTATCCTGAATCGTAAGTGAGCACAAACCAACAGTATCATTCAAACGTTTTGGAGGGCTGTGTGTAGGCAAAGTTTTAGTTACATGGAGATGGTATCCTGTTTTGGTCTCAGCTTTGTGAAAGAGATTAGGAAGAGCTGAGAGGACGCCAGTGAAAATGATCAGAGTTTGGAAAGAGATCGCTGGCCTGGGAGAACTAAATACGTTGGGGTAGGATGTACTCTAGTGAAAAGAAGAGGGAACAGGTGAAGGTCTTTAAGTTGAAAAGCTGACGAGTACCCATTCTGCCCAGATTGTGTATGCTGCCTTGTGTCAAAAAACAACTGACCCAGGCACACCCAAGATTTCCTTTTGCAGACTGCGCAAGTAGAGAGAAAATTGACTTCAGCTCTTCCTCGGAGATGAGTTCCAGCCATCAGAAGTGTGGTGGTAGCCCAGAGGATGGGTCCTTTGACTGCCTTAGCTTCTTCCAGTGGCATTGCGGCAGAACCCATGAGGAGAAGGCTGCTGGGCCCTCATTCCAGGATTTGCCACTCTAAGAGACTATTCCCCGTGTTCAATCCTTCAGTCCAGCTCAGCATTAAGGACAGCTATGCCAAGTGGCATTGGCATGGCAGTGTCTATTCTGGGCAATAATGGACACACCTTTCAATATTTTTCACCTTCTCTGAGCACAGAGTGCTGGTGCAGGTGCTGTGAAAACGGCAACTTCTGATTTGATCTTCTTTCCAGTAGGTTCCACCCAAGTATCCTTCATCCATACTGCTCTGGGTTCTACTTTGCTGTGCAAACCACCAAATTAGCCTGCCTTAGTGAATGGATATGTTATAGCAGTGCAAAAGATGTATGTAGCATGGTCTGACCTTGAGGCCTCTTAGAAGATTGTGCCACAGAGAGAGCGCCAAAGCAACAAGGAACAATTAACACAAAGAAATGCAGCAACCTCTATCATTTTCATTCCTCCCAGTTAAGCCCTGTCCGTAGGCAGCTTTCTGTGCCGGTGACAAAAATAAATTTTCACTTTGGTTTTCGTTGCAAGTTAAAGATGGTAAGTAAAAATGCACTGTTGAAGTAATACTGATCAGTTGTTCAACATGCAAACTCAGTACTGTCAGTGCAGTATAACATCTTGGGTTTAAATAGAACTGTTAGTGTGTTTTATATCTACACAGTCAGTGTAGCAGCTGTCACTTTGCAGGTGACTGTCTAAAGCTAAACAGCTTAATGAGTCAATCCATCACCATTAGAAATCAATGGAAAGGCGTCCACTGGGTTAGCAAATAGCCTCATCAACTGTCATCATAGCAGACTTTCTTGACCTGCGCATTCAGAGAAACAAGATAATGAGGACTGACAGCACTTCTTCAAACACATCTGGATTGAGTGGACAGGTCCCTTTGTACTAAAGTCTCACCAAAGTGGGGAATGAGGATCCTGGATGCCTTCTCTGAAACTCTGACAGTCCCTGTGTACCACGCTGGGAAATGCTTATTCTTACTTTTTTTCACCCGGTGACATGTATGTCATTAGACAAAGTTGTTTTTTTTTAAATACAATGCATAATGTTAAGTTTTTACAGAAATCTTAAAAACAACAACAACAACAACCCAAAAAACCAAGTAGTAGCTCCTTATGTTGACAGATAATCAGATGGTGGACAAAGTCATGTGTTCAATTTTCCAAGCAGGAACATGAGTAAATTCCACTCTGACAGTACGAGGAGTTCATGAACCTATTTTACCTTTTGCTCTGAGTTCTAACACTGCTGAACAGAAGCACTATTGAGTCCTTATGACTGTCACCCAATCTGTGCTTCAGATCTCTGTTGCTTGTATGACATATGACTCCAATTTAAAAAAAAATTAATACTTATTTTTGTGCACTTTTTTCTGTAACTCTAAGAACACTATTCACTGTAAATCACTTTATTCACTGTATTCACTGTAATTCACTGTATTCAGTCTGTTCAGTGTAAAGAACACTATGGCTGAGGTCAAGAGAAACTGCAGGAGCAAAAGACCTGTAGAAAAGCACTAAAGCCCTGAAGTGACCAGAAGGTGGGATCCTGGTGTGTGAATCCTGCACGTCCTGCTTTCGGCTGGCTCTCTGCGTTATTCCTCTCTCCAGCTAAAATGAGAATAGGAAGAAGGAAGGGAGTATGGTTCTTCCCCCCACCCCCACACAGATTCTTGTTTCTAACATATTTGTGTATTATGATTAGTTTGAATGTAAGTGTTGATGGAGTTGAACCTGAAAGTATACATTAAAAGAGGAAAAAATGTAGGGGAACCAAATGGAAGTGTCTAAAATATGTCTTCGAGAAAGTGCACCTAATATTTCAATGGTAAAATTGAACAGGACACCTGATCCTGTTGTGAACAGGACAACACGGTCCTGTCCACCATATAGCTTGAAATTACTCAAAATGAGAGATTCCTGATGATGAAGTTAAAATCATATTAAGTTTAGAGGATTGGATCTTTTGATTTATTTTTTCTATAGCCCTTCTGATTTTATTAAAATGTCACGCTTTTGAAGTGCAAATAATGGTGATTGCTTTGCTTTACACACAGTAATTAAAAGAGGGCTTCTTTGCCATGCTATACGTACATCCTCTATCTTATCTTTCAGCAGATCTGTTTTACTGGAATAGACTTGTAATTGGGACTCTGTTCTAATCTGCCCCATGCCCTTCCTCTTCTTTTTTGAAGATTGAAATATGTAACTTCTGTAACATTACTGTACATATTTCAGTACATTAAAGTTAGTATCCATGGATAAGCCTGAATTTTCCAGCTTTAAAGGAGCAGCGTTTTGAACTACACTAAACATTCAAAACATTAAATTTACATTATTATTAAATACTCAATATATGCAGTCTT
>NW_010408494.1:0-624 GCF_000710305.1 Buceros rhinoceros silvestris | reverse complement strand
AGTATTTAATAATAATGTAAATTTAATGTTTAAGATCCTGTAGATTTCACACTTCAGACAGATACAATACCAAGTGAAATATTCTGTGAGATTTTTAAGTGAATTTATTTCTTTTTCTTTTATTTATTTTTTGAACAATGCTTCCTTTCTTTTAGATGTCAGCAAAATTAAGTTAGCTGCATCTGATTCCAGATATAAGCCAGCATGGCCTATTTTCCATACAAATTTAATCCGGTGTAGCCTGCATTATCCGTGACTCAGAATAGCATAAAAAAAAAAACCCCAAACCATCGAAGTTTCTATTAAGACTAAAATAACTGCTAGATAAGATAAATATTCAAGACAGATGATAGCGGAAATTAAAATTTTATCATTGGCCTTCTACAATTAAATTAGAGATTGAAAAAGAGTTTCTTCCAACCGTTCTTCATAAACGCCATTTGTAACATCTCTGAGTAACTCGAAGAAGGGAAAACGCATTAAATGGATTGTTTTTTTGAAAGGATTATTGTGATGCAAATTGCGGTTTGTAACAGGCGGTGCATAATCTTGCCAGGAAGGAAGTTCGTTAGAGGAAGACGGGGCAGCTCAGCGGACGGCAGCCCGTGCTGCTGGGGGACGGCG
>NW_010408493.1:0-1231 GCF_000710305.1 Buceros rhinoceros silvestris | reverse complement strand
TGGAAAGCTGCACAGCAGAGAAGGACCTGGGGGTGCTGGTCAACAGCCGGTTGAACATGAGCCAGCAGTGTGCCCAGGTGGCCAAGAAAGCCAACGGCATCCTGGCTTGTATCAGCAATAGTGTGGCCAGCAGGAGCAGGGAAATGATTGTTCCCCTGTACTCAGCACTGGTGAGGCCACACCTTGAGTACTGTGTCCAGTTTTGAGCCCCTCACTTCAGGAAAGATGTTGGGGTGCTGGAATGGGTTCAGAGAAGGGCAACGAAACTAGTGAAGGATTTGGAGAATCTGTCTTATAAGGAGCGGCTGATGGAACTGAGGTTGTTTAGTCTGGAGAAGAGGGGGCCGAGGGGAGACCTTATCGCTCTTTACAACTACCTGAAAGGAGGTTGTGGGGAGGTGGGGGTCGGTCTCTTCTCCCATGTTAAGCATGACAGGATGAGAGGGAATGGCCTTCAGTTGCATCACGGGAAATTTAGGTTGGATATCAGGAAAAATTTCTTTACAGAGAGGGTTGTGAAGCATTGGAACCCCTCACTTCAGGAAAGATGTTGGGGTGCTGGAATGGGTTCAGAGAAGGGCAACGAAACTAGTGAAGGATTTGGAGAATCTGTCTTATAAGGAGCGGCTGATGGAACTGAGGTTGTTTAGTCTGGAGAAGAGGGGGCCGAGGGGAGACCTTATCGCTCTTTACAACTACCTGAAAGGAGGTTGTGGGGAGGTGGGGGTCGGTCTCTTCTCCCATGTTAAGCATGACAGGATGAGAGGGAATGGCCTTCAGTTGCATCACGGGAAATTTAGGTTGGATATCAGGAAAAATTTCTTTACAGAGAGGGTTGTGAAGCATTGGAACGACCCTGGCAGTGCAGGGTGAATGGTTGAGCTTGATGATCTTTAAGGTCTCTTCCAACCAGATGATTCTATGAAACAGAGGCAAAATTGTTAATGTAAGCTTCTGAGAGGGAAAATAACAGAAAGGCCTGAGAGCGGCATGTTGTTTGTGAGATGTGTAACATCAATACAACTACAATTAACAGTTAGCCATCCATGTTTTTGCATCAGGCAAAAAGAGAAAAATGTGTTCTTAGAGATAAGTATCCCAAATGTGTATCTTTAAAGTAAACCATGCAGATCAAATGAGAGCAAAAATGTAATAGTAACTTGAATTGTAATACAAGGACAGGAAGGAATCATATGAGGCTTTGTCGCGGTTTGAGGAGGGGGGCTCTTTC
>NW_010408492.1:0-1672 GCF_000710305.1 Buceros rhinoceros silvestris | reverse complement strand
TGCTCCCCTCCTTCATCCGAGCCCAGCGGTGCCTGTCACCGCAGCACCCGGGGACGCACCCCGGAGTGCTGGGCTGGGGGGGGAGGGGGGAGCAAACTGCCGTCCTGCGTGACTTTTCACGGGGACCCGACCGCAGGTGACAACACAGCCGCTCCTGGGATTTGCCTTTCAGGGCTGCTGTACCCAGGAGTACCTATGTTCTATGCGAAACGTACAGAAACGGGCATGTCTGTGTACCGGAGATAGATGTAGATATATCAGGGATTTGATTTATATCTAACAGCACGTATAAAGCTTTCCAAGGCGGCTGCGATGTAAAAAGTAATGACTTTACTACCCCGGAAAGGTTCCGTGGTTGGCAGTTAACAGTCCTCGGAATTACAACTGATTACGCAGTTGTGCCAACCTGCATCAGAATACCTGTCTGGGGCTCTTCCCGATAAATAACAGGCAACATTTCATTGATTTTCTTTTAAGAATCATAGCAAATGATGCGCTTAGTTACAACTAAATCTGTTTTATTCTCGCGCCGTGTTTGAGATTCCAGAGGTGACTCCCCAGACCGCATCTTAAAACCTACGGTCAGGAGCTAATTTTACAGATGCTTTCATGAATGGCAGCGAGAATGTTCCTACCATTAGCATGCCCTTAATTCCAGCACCGTAAAATGCCTCGAATTAAATGGAAACTGGCTGCCTTAAAAACTGTATTTCATCCTGGCTGGATAATTATTAATATTGGCATTTGATGGCAATAGTGCTGTGCTCCCCCCGTGTGTCTGTGTGTGTGTGTGTCCCCCACCCTCTCCCAGCGCTTCGCATTGTCATGTGATGGGAGGGAGATAACAAACCTCCAGAAAGAAAAGGAGTCAGAAGACATTTTTAACCCGGCATAACCGCAGATTAATAATGCAGGTGGGTTTGTGTTTTATTGTATTTTTAGGGGAAGGGAACGAGGCTGTTTAACGAGCAGTCGTGGACACGAAGTAACTATATTTACTATCCTTGATGTGGCTTTCAGTGGGCAATAAATTATGACAATATTAAAATTATTTTCTGGCAGCCCAGTTAACCACGCTGGGGACCGTAAAGCCCTTACTGATTCCATTTATGCCTCGTAATTACGGTCCACGGGCTCTCTCTAAACCCTTTGGTGTATATTGTGTGTAAACTTTTAGCTAATAGACCTTTTTTTGAATGGAGGGACTTTTCTCGGTACTTCCTGCAGTATATATTCTGTCTCTGATCTCTGTATTTAATGGCCAAGTCCTGGTTTATGCTTTATAATGTGTTGACAAGTTTTCTAACAGACTTTCTGAAATAATGCACATATATTCACGTCGGTTAGAAACTCCACAGTATTTTTAGAGTCGAGTAGATCTATATCCTAATGCACTGAGAGGGAGTGTAAATCATAGAGGATTTCATAGCCCTTTCAGTAGTTTTCTGTATGAAGTATGAGCAGCGTGGCCTCCAGACGTAACCTTTTAGAAAAAAAGACAGTGCTTTTATTTTATGGTGTAAAGTGCTTTTAGCTTCAGGGCTCGGAACGTGAATGTGGTCAACAAACAGCTCTTGCGAGGGAGTTCGCTGCAGCCTCAGCCCCAGCTCCGGGGCGCTGCCTTCCTCAGGAGGAGGGTTACGGGGGCACCGCCGGCCGTAGGACCGGGCTA
>NW_010408491.1:9034-21027 GCF_000710305.1 Buceros rhinoceros silvestris | reverse complement strand
ACCAGGAAGTTTAGCCCAAACCGGGACAACACCCTAAGTTTTGTTTATGAGCCATTTTTAAATTCTGAAGTTAAAAGAAAATGTTACATTATTTCAGCCATTCTATAACCTCCTGTATATAATACAAACCATACAACTCCTTAACAAGCATCAGACAGGCTCCCCCTGAAAATAAAGACATTCTGCTGGATTCTTCCAAGGTTAGTAGTGCTGTGAGCTGGAATTTGGCTCCAGCTGATGTAGAGCTAAAGGCGAGCTGTGAAATCAGGCTGTGGGTTTAGGTTCCAAGCCTTGCAAAAAATTAGGAATTTGGTGTTTGGGACATTTACATAGCTGGTGTCACTGAGGGGGACATCTCAGTGTCAGGACAGATCTGTCCTGTCTACCAGAGCATAAGCTCTCCCCAGCCACCACTTTTGGGGGACCTGGCTTGTCAGAATAGGCACAGAGCTTTGGGGAAGCATTCTTTGACATGCTGTGATATATTAACTCCCTTTTCTTGTTTGTGCTTAAAAGCGGGTGAGACCTGAGATGGAACCCTCCAGGACATTGCTGTGACAGGTACACACACCTTCATCCCAGCAGCATCGGAACAAAGCACTGATGCAGACCTTTGTGCAGTGTAAGATACGCTCTCCTCAAACATCTTCTATAGTTACACTATTCCTTTACTGTCTTGTTCTGTTCTTGCCATTTAACAAACCATCCCTCTTAACTCCTTTTTTCTTTTCCTGGTACCAATCTCAAACATTAGTGACAATAGATGATCAGTCAGTCAAGGGAACTGGCTTTTGTCTCTGCTGAAGTGCCTAACCTCCTTCTCACTCATTTCTGCTGAGCTTTAGTGGCCTCCAGAAGTGTGAGCTGTCATGGGATGGAAAGGCTGACAATGATCCTAGGTTTTACAGGCTATTTGCTTGGAGAGCACCAAGCAAGTTTTCGCACTTGCCTCATCACACTGATTGGTGTAAGAAGTAAATGGACGTTTACCTGCCTACCACTGCTGTCTCTTCCAGTTTCTTTGCTCCTGGATCTTTCCCTTTGATGGGCACAGATTCTCATCCTACTTGTACATTTGTCTTTGTTTCTTTCCACGTGTAACCTCATTGCAAGGAACAGGCAGACTTGTCCCTGAAGTTGTGAAGGAGCCCATCCACATTGCTGCACAGGTCACTACCACGTGATCACAAAATGCAGGCCTCCCCTCATGTTGCTCCATCATCACATTCCTCCCTCTCTTCACCATGCCCATGTTAGAAAGTTCCCCTCAACTCCTATGACTTAGGGAATTAATGATGTCGAGGGTGTAATTTGTACAGAGTTCTTCCCCACCAAATCACAGCTGAGCAGGGTGAGAGCGCTGTGTTGCTGATTGACAAACTTGTAGCACCTACAGTGTACCAAGGAATAGGAAAAACACTGTAAAAGTGTTAAGTTTTGGGGGTTTTGTTGATGTTAATTATTACTACTGATCCTGCTGCTTCTACTAATGGTCCTGCTGCCACTGTTTGCAGACAGTGTACTCAGCCATCTCTGAATTTTGTCTGCCTTTCCATACTGCAGCAAAAGGACATCATTTGCATGAAGATCAGAGACCTGCAAAACCTTTTTTGCTGTGGTGATTCTCAAAGCTTTAGTTCATTTATGCCTAAAATAGAAAATACTGAGGCAATAGTGTGCTGGAGGCTAGTAAGCTCTGACTTAGGGGTGTCCAAACAGACTCACGTGCCCCTTTTCTGTGCAGATGAGGTTGAAACGTGGCCAATGAACATCACATTGAGCTTCAAAAAAGCAATGAGGAGTTTTAAGGGCAGACGGTGACTCTTTGCAGAACACAGGTACCCTGGCTCTGAGCACAGTTTCATTGACCTCTGTGACTGCCAGGCAGATGCTTCCTGGGGTTTATTAATTCCCAAGAATTGTTGGAATACCGTGAGGTCTCCACTTGTTTTACTGTTGTTTCTGCACTATTTCATTTATCCAGACTTTTGCCAGTGCTTAAACATCATTCCCGGAACCTGTTTCATAAGACTTGGTGTTTCTGGAAGTAATATGTGCAATGTAGAAGTCATATAAAGGATTCAGGCCTGCAATCAATAGTGAGTGGTACAGAAGAACTTCAGCTGCATACATTTCAAAGGAACCAGGGAAATGATTTTCCTATGTCATCCAGCAAAAATTCGTGCAGTATCTTACTGGGGTCTTAAAGCCACATGAATGGAGATCTCCTGTCTAGTGACATTAATTCCAAATGGATCAAAATCACCCCCATTCATCCCATTCTCTAGAACATAGGAGGATCTTCGGTGTTGTAGTTTGGGTCCCAGAGCTAGGAAATAGACCTCAAATTTTCCCAACTGACATTAGTTTTCTAGAGCTAAAACCTACCCAATAGCCTCGTGCAAACCCAAAATCAACAGAGGTCTTGTCTTCCTCAGTTGTAGTCAACTATTTTAGGGCATGTTTAAAAGAGGATTATTTTTCCTCCCACCACACACATAAGATAAAGTGAGTATGTATGTCCTGCAAGAGCTGAATACTTTCTACTGTGCACCAACATACATGAGAGACCTCTGAAACAAATACTGCCTACCAGAAAGTGCCAAATAAAATAAAACATCTCCCAAGCATCAGGCCAAAGAGAAGAGAAATATACTAGATCCTCTTTAAAAGTTTATCTAAAAATGAAACAAAGCTTTTATGCGAATAAATATCTAGTGAACCCAAAGATGAAATGAAATTTTTTAGGTGACCAGAATAGAAGAGAAACAGTAGATCAGTTAAAAATTGATTAAAAAAAAAAAAGGAAAATAACCCCAAAATATCTTTCAAAACCCAGCTGAGTCCCTGACAAAGAGAACTGAATTAGTTAAAAGGAATAATCAGATAAAAAATGCAATTATGGTACCCAAAGGTTATCTGTTTATCAGATTTCTATCGTATGCTTTCCATGTGTTCTTCTCCTCATACCGCAGCAGATCCTTCCCAATATTTTAAGCAATTTCTCTTAGCTAATAAGTGCCCTTCCTGTATTTTTTCTATGGCCCAGCATTTCCTCATATTTCTGTCATAGCTTTTTAATGCAGCAGTCTACAGTTAGAGCAGAGAGAGCCAGAGAAGCTATTTCTTCCTTTTGAAGCGTGCAGGTTTCTCTCCCATTTTTAGAAGTCTTCCTTTTTTTTCTTAACCTGAAGTTTGTACAATTTCAGGTCAGCAGCTGTGAACTTCTGAATGGTAAATTCAGCAGCCAGAGAAGTGAAAATGATATATTTAACAGAAAAATGTATATATTGTTATTTTAAGTGTACGTCTCCTTAATAAGATGTATTATTAAGAGTAATATAATAATATAAGGACAACAATAATAGTAATATGCATTATTTTGAATTGCAATGGGCCTGTAGCTGCATGGCTGCTAATTCTTGGACATTATCCCACTGTTTGTCTGCTGTTTTTATCCACGCTGGGAAACCAGTCAGGAGTTAAAAACAGGTTGATGGTTCCAGCCCTTTCTGCCTGGTGGTTTGTATAGATGACGATGTGAACATACCCCGCCAGAGAAGCAAATGTTTTGTTTTTCTTCTCCTTGGGGTGACCATTGTCTCCAGCTGGTTCTACACAGAATGAGTCATTAATTAAACCTGGATTCTTTGCAGGTGGCCTCTTGCAAGGCTGTGGTTTATTCTTGCTTGTTCTTCTCCTGTAAACAATATTTTGGGGGATTTCAGGCTGACATTATGATTTCACATTTTCTTTGCTCTTCCTTCTGCCACAAGTATTCCTCTAAGAGACAGAAAGTGAAAGGCTCAGTTAAGAAAAACACAGCCACCTCCAAAGTGCTAAAACTGCAATAAACCCATCATCTCTAACAACAGCGGAGCATGAAAAGATAAAAAACAGCCTGCCAAGAATGTAGTAACCACCCATTCACTTTTAAATGCTCTCCACACTTCAGTGCACAGACCTAATTACTTTTCTGCATTCCCAAATCCACTTTTCAGCACTGCAATCAGAAACCTGGCGTTAAAATATTTTAGACTCTAAGGATCAAGACTAATTATGGGCCTAAGCTGCACCTTTTGGTTTCCTTATGAACCAGCCTGCCCCCCTCCCCCAGCCACTCCACCCCCTTCCCTTCTTTTGGGATGCTTTCAAGCACGCTCCACTAGAAGAAAGGCTGTCCAGTCTCAGTCGGGGGTGAAGTAAAGAGAGAATAAAACAAAAAGCAACTCAGTCCAATTCAGTAAGCTTCAATGAAGTTGGTATATTTAATGTGAGCCCGGGGTTAGCCTACAGAATTGTGGCAGAATGCAATATTCTTAACAAAAAAAGATGTGTTTAAAGTCGGGCAAGGCCCCATAAGGCTGTTGTTGGTGTTTAAGCAGTACACCGAGGTATTTAGCTCTGAGGGTTTCTAAACATTCCAGCTGAGAATAAAACCACAGCTTTACAGTAGCTTCTTAAAGGTTTGGGGGGTTGGGAATGTTCCCTCCCCCTTGCATTCAAAAGTCAATAAACAGTAGGAAAGACCATGTCATAACAAAGATGAAGCCACCTATTACAGGGTATAGTGATGGCTAATGGCACTATCAGAAGGACTAATCCCATATATTAAATGCTGTAATTGTTATAACAATATCACAGTTATTAGAACACCCAGGCGTGGGGCATTTTTCATTTTGTGCCGCATGAAACCACTGCCAACCATCCAGCAGTTGCTACAGTGGGCGCTTGCTGATATATAGAAATATTAGAAAATGATGTCAATGATGTGGGCAGCAGCCAGTACCCCAAGCACATTTTCTAGTACTTACTTTTCATGACATTTACCAAGCTGCTTTAGGTCATTTTGTCTGGAGCTACACTCTTAAGAAGCTTTCATTCTCTTTAAATGATTATCTGTAAAAGTTGGCACCAGTGTTTTACCTCTGTAAAGTACTTTAGTACTTTTAGTTCTACTTATTTAATAACAGGAGTAATAATAATAATAGTAGTAGTAGTAGTAACATGCTTTGTTGCTTATCACCATACAGGTGGTGAGCCACTTTCAAGGATCTTTAATGAGAAAAAAACCCAAAGAAAATGTTTAGTTCTCTGTCATCTCACTCTCTTCGCTTTACACACATCACAAGAAGCTCAGGATACTAAGAATCTCAAAGTTATGGTTTTAAACCCCGGTTCAGTTTAGGATAGTTGAAATTAAATAGTCATCCACAGCTGCTGTTGCAAGGGGAAGGGTTAAAACAACAAGGCGGTCTGTGGGGCGATAGTTCGCATGAAGGTTTAAGAAAAATAATAAGGGAATTAGCAGAGAGCATGCACATTGGCTTGCAACTACCAATTAACCCTCCTTGTTAGATAGGTAATTTATTCCACTCAGCAGCATCAAATATCAGACAAAAAGGTGGCCAAAACAGTAATTATCTTCATGGAATTCAAAGGCTTGAAAGCAATAATTCCTAAGAAATAAAAACAAAGTTCTTTTCATAGTATATATTTCATCTAAAGACTGTAATAAGAGCTAGGCCCTAGCTGTGACCCTTTACACTTCAAGGTGAAGAAGTAGGTTAAAGAAAGTAATGGCAATAATCACGGGGCTTTTCTACATAAAACACTCTCTGAGTGGAGGTCAAAGATCAAACACTCGGGGCACTACCTGCGTCACACAAAGATCTCTTCCACAATAGAAATAAAGAGCAAGACTGGCAGTAAAGAGCAATAAGACTAATCAATTCTAAAATTATTAGAAAAAGAATGAGACAAAAAAAGAAAAAAAAAGAGCTGATTTTGAAAAGTCTGGATGAGATTAAAAAGAATTGTTCCCATTCTCTCCTTAATTTTTTTAAAAAGTAAATCTGAGGATTTCTGGCACTTCACAGAGAGCTTCTATTGGGAATGAATGTTAAATATTTCCATTTCATCTTCATCCCCACCCACCAGCTACATTCTTTTACACCATCTGACATGGTCTTTGCATTCTCTTTTGTATCAGTTTGGACAATTTTACAGGGAACCGAAGACGTCAATCTGTCAGGATTATATTCTAATTTTTTTGATGAATTTTATACCATAGTAAGCAATATTTCCGTTCTCAACTTGTGGGAGTTCCAGGAGCAGATTTCATGTTAAGTACCATCAAGTGAAACACACTTCTCCTAAGCCCCATCACGCCCACTCTCTGAGAGTTCGAAGGTAGGTCCCCACAATGACATGTAAGAGCTCTCTGGACTTACTCTCGGCCCTGGGGGGCATTTTGTCAAGGTTTTAATAATAAATATATTCCCTTGTTTTCATTTGAGAAAGTTAACGCATGAAACCAGTTGCCTGATTTAAATTACTTTTTATTTTATAACCAGATTTAACTCTTACAAACTACTTTTTAACATGTAAATACCACACCATTGACTTTATCAGGCTATCTTCCTTTCTTAGGGTTGGACAGGCATCAATATTTTGCTGGAATAAGAGCAAACTGCTCAGCAGTGAGCACGAGTGGACTGCAAGGCACTCACGTACTCGCCTTGCTCACTTTTTTCTCTTCAGTCTTCCTTGAGTTTCAGCTGTGTAGGTGTCTCCTCATTCCCTCTGACGAACCCTCTGACAAACAGTTGAGACAGAATAGGAAGATGTTTATCTGCTCAACAGGCAGGTTGGTGGACACCCACCCAATCCTGAAGTTTTGCTGTGAGATATAAAGCTATTTGTAGATAAATCCAGAGTAGGGTTCTCAGGTACAGAGAACTAGCCATTCGCATGGGCCCAAGAGTTCTTGCTAAAAAGATTACTGTAAACATCACCGTAAGATACACAATGGTATATCATAGCATTAATTGACCAGCCTTTTATTAGCAGGCTAATGACTAAGCTGTCTTCATGACTTCTGAATAGATGGCAGAACAGAAAAATAAAAAAGTAAAACCTAATTATTACATTTCTCGCATCCCACTGTAGAGTTATTTTATGGGAAACCTTAAAAGACACATCCTGTAAAACTAGCACTTCCTGTTCCCTGGGTAGAATGCAACAAAATAATAGGTATGATAATGGGTATGATTCCCCCTCCCCGCCCCCCCCCCCTTTTTTTTTTTGCAGATGGCAGTAATGACAAAAGACTTTTCTCATTCTTTGCTGCTACTATGGAATAGTCAAAACCTCCTTGGATGTCTGAACATTTTATATCACATAATCTAATAATTCACTATAGCATCAGGTCACAGAAGGCTGATTCATCTATCTGACACATTCAGCTATCTATTAGATATATGCTAACCCTTATGCCCATACTGTACAGAGCACATTCTGTAAAAACTGAAGCAAAATATGACTTGACTTTATTTTTTCTAACAGGTCAGAGAGGTTGCAGGGGTGAAAGACAGAAGCATAGGTGCATTGTTCATCTAATATTTATTATGTTGAGTGCACACAGATTTTGTGAACATTTTCTCTTTGCTGAAATGCCTCCCCAAGATTTTAAGTTAGGCCAAGATGAAAATGCATTCATTTATTCTGCAGTGTTACTTTTTGGAAACTTGCTAACTGAATTTGCTTTACATACAGGTCTTAAAGAACCCTTTAATGCATGTCACCGCAGATACATCCCTAATTATTAAATTGCCTTTAATGTGTTCAAGTCAAATATTTGCCCTTAATGTCAGATATCAGAATTCACTTCCTTGTGATGTGGTTTCAATTAGCAATTAACGTCTGATGACTCCTTAAGAAAAAAGAGGCCTTAATAGCCACCGTGCTAGAAGGTATAATGATGACCACATTGGCCTGTTGTTTGAGCTCTTGGCCAACTAGCAGAAGGTCACTGAGCCTCATACCGTTGATGTGATCTGACTAGGCATGAAGTTAAAATTATAGTCTCACAATGAGCTGTGATGTTTTGGGTTGCAATATTTGCAATTAGCCACAATGTGACCTTCGTGTTTCATCCCTTAAAAGCAGAGTTACATTATTGATTATTATTCCTGGCATTGCTGTAGTTTATTAGTTTTGTCAGATTTATTTTATATTCACTTATTTGCCAGATGAGGATTATGTGGCAAGTCATGGAGTATGTGCCACACATTTTTTATTACAGCAGATGTTCCTAAAATAGATGTAAGCATCTCTGCAAAAAGCAGCCCCTCTGTGCCAAATTCCAGCTCGTGCTAATGTGGGAACCCAATAGGATGAGAGAAAGAGTATAAAGAACCTTTATCCATTGTTGCTGGCATGAGATTTTTTGAATTTTCAAAGCGCACTGCAGATTGCAGTGAATTTCAAAGAGAACAGGGATGGCCGAGGCCAAATCTTGGCTTTGTCCCTCTCTCTGCCATATTATACTCCAGGGCACAATTGGTGACACTTATTAATGAAATGCAATCTGTTCCTGACTGTAATACAGGAATATTTTGTCCAAATTCAACTGATATATCATATGAAGATTTTTTGTCTAGTATACATAAACATCAACAAGCGGTTATACATTTTTCTTGAATGAACTCATTTGGGACATTGGGAAAATACCTACCTCTATGACTGCACGCCTTTTCCTACCATATTCCATCCCCTTTTTCTCACTGCAGCCTGCAGAATCATACAAATCCTTCAAAACTGTATTTTGTTCTCCTTCTGTATTGAAGATACCACCAAAGATTCTGTTATCACCACATACCATTTCCACCCCCACCCCACCCCCCAACTTTAATGAAAGTTTTAGGTAAGCTTGTTCCTAGGAAAGAGTCTTGACAAACTTTGGTAAAAACTTCCATCCTTCAGTTTAAACCATTTTAGTCTTGAAATTCAAGAGAGAGCAATGTTTCTTGCACCATCCTCAGCCCCTCGAATTTCACCAGTGATTTTTACATGTCACACTACCAGTACTTTAACTGAAGACTAGTTAGTAGAGATTAATCTCATTTCTTTTGTCCAAGTGAGTCAGTTCCAAAAGATCTGCCAGTTTGTCTGGTGTGATCTCCTTTGGTTACTCAAATTCCGCTTAAGCCTGTTTTTGAAGGGGTATCTGATGTAGCTGATGGCTGGCCTCTAAAATCTGGTCTGATGTTTATAAGGCTACTTCATGAAGCAGGAGCGTAGGGTTTATCAGGAATAACCTAGACAACTAGTAAGACTAGGACTAGTAGAACTGGTAGGACTAGTAGGCTTTCTTATGCCCATTTCTGAGTGCAGAGGTGAAAAAACTGGTTTGAACTTCCAGGGAAGGTTTTAGAGACTAAGTCAAATGCATGACCCTGAGTCTACACAGAGAGATATAATCTGTCCCTCACGTCCTATAAGCATGAGCAGAAGATCAAACTTTTCTAATACTATATTCAGCTATGCTCCCCTGTTTTTCCGTTACTCTAGACTATACTGTGTCCCTGGCAAGTTTTCAACATCTTCTGGGAAAAGCTGCCATTTCCCTCAATGATGTGAAAGTACTGTCCAATAGGACATGTTGCTATTTTTAGGAGGGGCAGCCACAGAAGAGCTTGGAATTCCAGCCTTTAATTTCCAGGCCCTGGCTATAGAAACTGAACATGGCAGAGCAAGTCACCCCTTGTCACTAACTTAAGGTCAGGTACAAGAAAGTAGAGAACTACGCACCATAGCCCTACAGCAGGCTAAAACTCCCACCCGCCATCCACATTTAAGTGTGTATAAAAATAAGAGTTCATGCTGGAGCAGTTTTGATTTCACAGAGGTCCAGTCAGGCGTAGCAAGCTGCAAAGGGAATGCAACTTGCTTGTAAAATATGAATTAAAAGGGGGAAAGAGAGCAAGATGCTGTACTGGCTAAGGGTGGGACAAGTTGTTTTACTGAGACGGGGGGGAGTGGGTCAGAAACAACTTTGTGTAATCAGTGACTTCAGTAGAGCGATTGTGGTTTTTAATGATTTTTAATAGGTAAATAAGAACTGGAGAAGAAACGACAGCCCATGTATACTTGTATATGCACAGTAGACTCTCTTCCTGACATCTGATGATAAACATTCTTCAAAAAGAGACTCTTCCCACTAGAGATCTCCCAAGTTCCACTTGCAGCATTACTAATCTTAGCAACTGAGGAAGGTATCTTCTTGGTAGAAATTATGCCAATGATGCTTGTAAGGTAATGAGGTAATAGGCCATGTGTTGTACAACAAATCACCTCAGGTTGGAAGGCAGCGATGATACGACCCTATCTGGCAGCATGGGAAGGCAGAGAGATTAGATTCCACCTGCTGTCACTTAAGCTTTTGCATCACTTTGCTTGTGTTTGCCAGGATATCCACAAGCCTATGCCGATAAAAAGATCGTTATGTGTTTTCTAATCTGGATTGTAGCATCTTATAAGAGGTTTATTAAGGATTTAGCCCAAATTCTTCAGTTATTGCTAAAGATTACAAAACATTTCATTACTAACTCCTAAATTACTCATCTTCAAGTGCACTCCCTGTATCTTTCTTTGGCACATGATATTTTTCTTTTGCCTTTGCAGTAACAAGTTCCAGGCAGATGCTCCAGGTACAAATTCTATCACTTTGCCTTTTTTCCCCCCTTCATCTCATTCCTCTTCACACCTGTGTTTAGATTGTAGGCATGTGAATAAATAGCCTTCCAAGCCGGAAGGTGCTTCTCTAGCTCTTTTCTAGCAGAGTTTGGCTTTCTCACATCGATTACAGCCTCTTCAGTGCCAGTGCTGTGGGGGTACAGCTTCGGCATTGCCATCCACAAACAGTCCCCTTGTAAATGTCTTTCCAGTCCACTCTCTGTGAGAGAAAACTTTCACACTGCATTCAGACAAGTAATGAAATTCACCTTCTTTGTATCACTTGGACACTTTTGGATTGGATTTAATATAGGATTCAATACCAGTTGCTCAGCAGCTCTGAAAAAGCAGGTAAATTACAGAGCATTGAATTATTTGAATTATAAAAGCTCCAAAGAGATGCTCATACATAGTTCGTAGAGATAGCTATAAAATAACTGTTATAATGAAATTTTAAATACAATATAATGTTCAACACAGAACAGACAGCAGATTAAAAAACCCCTTCCTCTGATATGCAATGCTCCATAAAATTTGCTACATCTGGACCTTGGTGGGTATTGACTTTGACAGCTAAGGAATACTTCCTGCAAAGCACCATTACTCGTAATTCTCCGACCCTTAAATTGTTATCAGAATCTGTGTTGTCAAATTTTTCTAGAGATTTGCTGGAAGGAAAAATAAAAGCTCATTCCACCACTCTGACTCCTGTTGGAGTATCATGGAGCCAGATCTTTCCAGAGATGGTTTGGAAACAGCAATATTTCCTGAAGCAGGTCTGGCTGTCCAGACAGAAAAAATAAAAGTTGACCACCACATCCCACACTGTTTTCTAATTTCAAAACACATGGAGTCCTCTATTTTGCTGCCTATGCCAACCCATGTCAGGCTGCAGTACCAAGCAGCCTCACAGAAATACAGGCATCCCATGTTATCGCTAGGATGCCACTGCCCTGAGAGGAACTGCTCTCAGAGGGTTTCCACAAGCTCTGAAAGACGCATTGCTCAAAGAGCCTTGCCAAAACCTAACCCCTCCTTTGCTGACAAGGTGGTGCTCAAGGGTTGCGAAGGGCTCAGTGGTTGTGAAGAATATTTCTGGGTCATCTTTGCTGATCTGGTGCACTTCAAAAGGTTTCCAACCACAGCTGGGTGGGCTGAGGGTGCCCCTCATCTCCACCGACATGGGCTGAGAACAGCAAACCCGTACCCTCAGAGTGACCCTTTGCCCAGCCACGGTCACTCACAGGAGATGTGCTGAGCTCATGGGAAGATCCAGGTGTTTGCTTAGCCTTATTTGGAAAGGGTGAAGGAGTTCTGTGCTCTATACCCTTTTCTTTTTTTTTTTTAATTCTGTTTGTTTTTTTTCCTTGTTAATTATTCATGTCTGATAGTGGATGGGATGAAGTCATGGGGGCTTTGAACACTGTTCCCTAATTGGATTCAGTTTTTGTCTTATGGTTAGCAAAGGAAAGAGT
>NW_010408491.1:0-8949 GCF_000710305.1 Buceros rhinoceros silvestris | reverse complement strand
AGAGGGACACCTCATGTGGGTCTGATCAGTTCCAGTGTAGGAGGGCAGCCACACGAATGGAGACCTTGACAACCTTTTCATTTCCAGGTAATTTTTCAGCTGGTTTGTAAGAAAGGGAAAATTCTCACCCATTGATTCGCATTGTCATGTTTGGGCTACAAAATAAAACCACTTACCAGTACACAAGGACCAGCTGCAGAACAGCCTCCCACATCATATATTTCATGTGTAACCTTGAGGGCTCCCAGTAAGGTAATTCTCAAGATGGGATGAGCTAATCTAGTGCAAAACATTACACCTTCTTAATTCTTCTAACGAATAGGACTCTGCCTGTCGAAGACTGCCTGACCTGACTTATTATACCTTCCCTGTCACGGAAAGACTCATATCATCACTGGGCCAAAGGTGAATTGCCCAGAGACAAAGTTAGAATGAAATTTTTGTAGTCCCATTTCGCCAGGCGTTCAAACTACTTCATCCTGAGGAGCAAAGACCTTTAACTCTGTCACTTTTATATATGTCTATAAGGACGGAGCAAGCTTTCCCCTCAAATCTGCTCTGGGTGAATGTATCAAAAGAGGTAAGGTGGAAGAGAGTATTTTTGTCTCTCCTGCCTTTTGTTCAATTCTGCTATAACTAAGGAGAAGAAGAGGTATGGAAGTCCACTGCGGTGCTGATGCTCCCCGTATCTGTTATCTCTGGAGTTAAACACACAGGGTGGATACTGACAGTGTAGTACATGCTAGAGCACGCAGATATTTAAATTCATGTACAGTGATGGGTTATGTGGTGAGAGTAAGGAGGGAAAGTACAGAATTACACGCTTGTATTGGATTTCTGGGGAAGGAAAACATTGAGGTGCCAGTTTTCCATTTGAAACGTTGTTTTGCATATATAGTTTTCTTAATCCCCAAAGCAAAAGAGGCTAATATTCATTTAAAACCTCGTAACAATTAAAATCTCCAATAACAATTAAAACGTACAATGAACAACTGCTCTTGCTTTGTTTATTGCATGCATAAATAATCATACTTCAATGAACATGTTAGTATCTATGATCTTTTCCCAAATTAAAGTTACCTCGAGACTGCTTGCTTTGGCTACTGTAGATGTGACATGAATTACACTAGGCAAAATGTGTCTTACATGCTGGGTTTGAAGTAAATTATTTTCTTCTAATATACCTACACAACTGTCACAAGGAATTACGCTGCAGATTTAGTGATGTTAAGTGTCAATTGTAATTTGGTGACAGCCATTTTATTGGCTATGCATATTGCTCTGCGAGGACCCGCTTCTCAGTATGGAGGCCACCATATCATTAAAAACCAGTGATCCTTCACTGATGACATAATTTGACTGGCAGAGAGAGGAGCAGTGAGGGGCTTGCTTCCACCTGCATGGAATCTGCTGTGTGTCAGAGATGAATTTGCCTTCAAATTAGAAACAGCAGAGCAGACTGGTGGCTGTGATTTTGCTTGATTTCTTTTAAGGAGTTTCACTGGAATGGTTGCTGAGCAGCTGATAGGAGTCTGCTTTAATATGTCAAACATATATATTATGCAGCCTGTAAACATTTCAAATATTTTTAGGCGCAGAATTCAGTAAGTTATCAGTGAAATACTTTCAGCTGAATTGAGCCACATGCTTCTAATCCCCCCGCTTCTGCACATCCATCCATCCATCCATCCATCCATCCATCCATCCATCCATCCATCCACCCATCCATCCTTTAGTCCACAAATCTGCATCTGCGATACGCTCAGGGTATTAAATTTTTGTGTTAAAAAAGAAAAAAGAAGTGTTAACATAAAACCAGTGTTTCAACAGATAAAATAAATCATACAAGCTGTGTAAAAATTTAGAGTAAGAGCAGAACCATAATCATACATTCTGAAAATTTTATAAACTGACAATTCAAGTTATGTGTTTTATGCTAATACACATAGTGCTAGGTTCTAACAAACTGTGACTCACACATAAAGAGTAGAAAAGTTGAAGGTATTATATATGTATTATCTATTTTTCACATGTACATCTTTATATATATATATTATGTACTTATTCTGAGAAAGAGGAAATAGATTCTGAGACTTTCTTAGCAAATTTAAATCAATATAGCTGCCTTTCCATTTTCAGCATTTAAATTAAATTTTTTGCTGCAAGGCACTGCAAGGAACAAAGCAAAGTACCTTAAAAGAAAGTGTTTCCCTAGTAATTTCACCTCATTTCACACCTATTTGGCAGCTTTTCTTAGCCAGTTGGTTTCACTGAAAATGCTGACAATGTTCACCCATTAGAATTGTCCTTCAGGTAAGGTGTGCTTTCCTCTTAGATTCACTTTGTTAACTTTAAACATAGGAAACAACTTTTTTTTTTCCTTAAGACTACCAACATTCCTCAATATATACTTTTGTCTGTCTCCCATTTTTTCAACACTGCTCATTCTACTCTTTTTTGAAAAATTTTTCTGAACAATAAACAGCATAAATTATTCAGCCTATTTCAGGCCAGTGGCATAAATCATACTCTAGCAGACATGCTACTTATGACAAATGCTTTGTCTAAGAGAAACATACCACTGAAGTTTTAATCAGAAGCTCTAAACATTTCAGACTTGCTCAATTTTATTCTTGGCAAGAAGCACTGTTTTTTGCTATATCCTCCAAAGCATTGGGGGAATGTTCATTTTTCCCATGAGAATACTAAGGCCGATTTTGTCCACTCCAGGAAGGGGGAGGGTGTTAATAAAAGAGCACTTTCCTCACAAAAAATTCAAATGGGATTGGCAAAACTTTTTGCACTTGAAAGCTCGTTTCAGAGGCAGCCTTGCATGTTTTAAGTGCCTCCTATATGATGAAGAATCGAGACTTGCGTACTGTACCTTTTGAAAGCATAAACAGCATGTGTGAAAATGTAACTTTTTATGGGATAAAAGGTTTTTTAAGTTTTTATTAGCACAATTTGACCCCCACCTCCTCCCTCTGAACTAACATCCTCCTGTTCTGCTGTGCTGTTTAAATAAGTCCATTAGATGCTTGGGCACAATTACCCTTCATCTGATTTAGAATCATGATTTTATACAGCTGGAACTGCTGAACTGCTTTGTCCAGAGCCAAATCCTGGTTTAAATATTAAATGGAAATTTCCATTGGTTCTGAGGAATTTTTGACTTTGTTCCTAGGTATTCTGAAAATTATTTTTGAAGAATATCTGCTTCACTGTTGGGATTGTCTTTTTTACGTCACTGTTATAGAAGCTTGGAGCCGTATGGAATAACCAGTCCACACACTGCCATGTTCCCCAAATTAATATCTTTATTCCAATATGATGTCTTGCATTGGTCCATTTAGGGGTTTTATTCTGCAACTCAAGTCCGTATGATTCTGTTTCATTGCCTGCAAACCTTTTGTTCAACATCTTCTAAAATGTCAGCTGAGGTCTTGGAACAAGTCTCTCCTTTCTGGTTGGCTACCTGCTGCATAGCCAAGAAAAACAGTGTTGAGTCAAAGTTATACAAAACAGCAATCTGAAAAAATGCTGGGATAACAGAATGGTGGGAAGATAATTGCGGATAATTTACTGTCATCAGCACAGCACAGAGCTTGCACTTGGTTGTGTGAACACAACACAAATTGTAAATAGTTTTCAACTAAAGAGCAGAACATTTAAAATACACAGGCTCAGGATCCATCTGAGCTAATCTGAAAAATATAAAGAGGTAAAATAGCTGACATGTTCTTTTAAAAAAAAGTTAGTTTTGTTATTCTTAAGTTCTGGCTGAAATGAAGACAGCTGAACAGAGAAGGACCGGAAAAGAATGCCTATGCCAGTTTTTGTTATTTTAGGTCATACTAGTCAGCACCAAAAAACCCAAAAAACCAAAACCAAAAAAACCCCTCAAAATCCCCCAAAACAACAAACAAACAAAAAAACCACCTAAAAAACAAATCAAGAAAAAAAACGGGAAATGTAAGTATCGACATCTTAAATCAAAGCTCTGGTCTGTGGAGTCTTACAGATGCTTTAGTGTAAGAAAAAGAAACTCCACTAGACACAATGAGTGAATCTGTGTTAGTGTTTCTTCATGCTTCCTGAGAGTGGATGGTATGCACAAACCTTTGAGTTTGAGACGATACATTCATTTGACAAACATCTTTGGATTATGTGTATTTGGAGGCCTTGTTTGTTTGTACCCAGCCTACCCGTTGTGAGATGCTTGGTCTCGCAGGTATCATGCTTTGAAGCTCCACAGCATCATCACAGGCTGAGCAAGTGTTTCTCTTTATTAGTTCATCTGAGTAATATTGCAAAAAGAAATCCAAAAGTAGCTCTAAGCTCCCATTATAAACCTTCTGTCAGACACAAAAGAGAAAACGCACAAGCTTCTCTGCCTAAATGACTCTTATTCCATTTTTAAAAAGCTCAACAAAAAGCAAATATGAAATCTAGCGGGGAGAGAGGGAGATTCTCTGACACATTTTCCTTCTCACCGCCTGCCGTGGCAGGGTTAGAGCACACTGATGTTAAAGGAGTGTAAAGAGCGTAAGGAGACGAGAGTGACATTCCCTCTCACTTACTTAGTCGCTCATGCCAAGCCTTCCAGTCCATGACTTCATTCTGTCACTGTGACCTCTTTTAACCAGGCTCTTATTCTTTCCTCACCCTGTGAAAATCGCTACTAGAGCAAAGCGCTGTGTGAAGGTTTAAACGTTGAAGCAGCCGAGCGAAGAGACAGAACCCTGGATCCTATGGTTCCTGCTCTACAAATCATCCCTTGCACAAACCAAAGTTTGAACACCACGAATGTGAGCAATAACACACGTCTCTACCCAAGCTCTGTTCATTCTTTTAAATGTAGTTTTCTATCATCCAAAGGACCAACATTAGGTGGGAAATACGAACATTTTAACATTTTAGAATTTTATTTTCTGTTTGGACCAGACTTGAAGGCAGGGAGCCATTTGTCCTTCTCATAGTGCTGTAACTCAGTCTTGAGTGTAAAAAATTAAGGACACAACTAATTTTTTAAATGTTAGCAATGGATATAGGAATAACTTTTCATGCTGTTGTTGATTGGTCCTGTACATAAAACTAAAAAGACTTAGGACTTAAAGTCCTAAGTGTAAAACAAAAGTGAAAAATTTTGGATAGAGCTTTCAATAGCATTCTAATAACATTCGATTGCATTTTAATTAATGGTGGTCTCGAAGATCATGATGGTCAAAGTTCAAAAACAACAGGCGTAAAGAAACCAAAAATTACGCAAAAAGAGTCAATCCCGATTTATTTAACAGATTATGCATAGACCTATTCATAAATATGGACCAGTAAGTGTAGAGGTGTATGAAGTAAGGAAGGCACCACCCAAATGAGAGTGAAAGCTAAAGAAAATGACAATTAAACTATTTTTCTATGTTTTCCTGTTTGTTCTTTTCAAATATTTTGTAAATCTGTTCCAAATAGATGAATTAATCAAAGTCTAACAACTGTTAACATTAGTAAAGGCCAGGACTTTGAAAGACACAAGTATCAAACTATATACAGGGTTAAAGAAAGTTCAAGCAAGGTTACACCTCCACTCCTGAAAAGGCTTAAAAAAATCCACTCCAAACCATGCTACCACAAACCATCATGAAATCCACATCAACTCATTCTCTCTAATGAAAGCATCAATTGACAACCTGAGATTCTTCGTAGTTTTCTGCTGAAACCTGAAACTGAAACACAAAACCAACTGCTGAGGCATGACAGTACGAGAAGTGCCAGAAGACCAGGGATGCATTAATTCTGCTTTCCACAAACTTGTTCGAGATAAAGACTTCCTTCTGATGGTTGTGTCATGATTTCAGATAAGAAAATAGATTTTTTTTTAAATATATTTTTTCCAGTGGCTCATTTATGAAGCGAGAGGCCTGGGACCTGCTCAGAGCAGTGTAAATGTGGAGAATCATGTTTGAATATTTTTCTACAATAGCCCATTTTCTGTGGTGGCCAAATCCTAATTGCTTTCTAGGTAACCTTCTCTTTTATTTTCCGTGTTTTAAGTGATGGCAAAGCTTATTGCAGTGACTAGAAGAGTGCTTTTTCATACTAATACCTATTTTGTTCTTGTTTCAACTTCCGTTTATTTGTTAGTCGGCAAAATCCATGACAGTCGCTTCACATCAGCAAGCAAACCACTTCTCTTCCTTGCAAATCCTGTATTTGCCTCACTTTCCAATGTTTTCTTAATTACAACTCCACTCGTCCTAGTAGGTCCTAAAACACTTGCCATCTTAACACCCCCGATGTACAAATTACTGCATTTCTCATAATAGTAGCATGGGATTTTAACACACTCTCATAACAACCTTGACAAAGCAACTTTGTTCCTTAGCTAATGTCTTTAACTGGGCACACACTGGTTGTTAGGGTAGGATTAACTGTGAGCATCTGGGCATTTATTTATTTACTGCTTTTTTTTCCCCCTAACAGAGAAAGTACTGAAGACATTTCTATGACAAATTTCACATAGAGACTTGGCGCCTAAGGCGTAAGAGGGGAGCGTTAAAGGCGTTAAAGGGGGATTACATTTCAACAATGTCTCTTTAAACTTGTGAGAGTTATGTGCATCAGAAAACAGTAGGTTTGCATGATAACTGGACAAATAAAAATGTGAACTTTCATTTGATTCCGTGTGTTTGTGAAAAGAAGGGAAAAGAAAAAAAGAGAAATGGCCTATAAGACTTAATGTTAGTTTTATGTAAGGGAAGGACAACCTCCTGAAACAGAAGGTTGTTCTATTCTTAAAGCTATGCCTGAAATCAGCCTTTTCATTATTGAGCAGAGTTGCATCTTAAAACTTCTATGCTTTCCCAAGAGCCATAGGGCAGGTCTGTAGGGCAGAAGTTCTACACCAGCAAGAGGATCCCAGTGAAAGACCTCAGTCTCTGAGCTTTGATCAGCAAATGAGACATACATGTACCTCATCTACTTTGTACCTGTATTCACTGTAAGATCCTATTAATGGATTGGAGTCATCCAGGAAGGATCAGTGAATAACAAACACTGGTGTCTGTAATACTGTTGGGTAAGAAGAAATGCCCAAAGATAGGAAGGATGAGGGAGTGTTTGGTAAGAGGGGTGATCAGGACAACTCATAATTGTTGATTTGCCATATTGTGGGTGATAAGGAAACATCTATGAGACATTCTGCATTGCCTTTTGAAAGTTGACAATGATAATTTAAGCACATTCCCTTTGCAAAGCAGGTAGAGTGGTTGGAGAATCCCAACCTACCCGTTTGTTGTCCTTTGCAGGAAGAGGCATTCCCTAGAGTAAAGAGATGTGCGACTGTTTCTCATTTGCTTCAGCTTGCAGTCAGCGGTGCCAGCTCAAACTCCGCAAAAACGTGAGTTAACTGGGATCTGCTATATTGGATAAGCAATAGTTCATCTACTCTAATCATCTGCCTGATGTATAGAGGGAACTATTTCTAGTTCCCAGCCAATGACAATCCCGTAAGTGGAGTGACACCTATATACAAACAGCTGTCTGTGTGTTGACTCCCATTACATGTAACCCATGAAATATTTTACTCCACGTACCTTGCAGAAATAATCTTAACTATAATGTGTTTGCAAGAATGCAGATTGTTTTGAATTTCTCTAAAGATATAAAGCTCTTTAATTATGCTTAGATGTTCGAGTTACGGGTAATAACTAGTCATAACAAAATAATGTACCAAAACATCCATATACCTTTTGCAAACTTGTTCACTTCAGGCACATCATCTGGACTAGAGCAGATGATCGTGGGCCAGGAACATGGCCTGTGAAAGATGACAGAAGTCCAGGGATGGAAAAGCCTCCAGAACAAGGCTGTAGCTCTTTCAGCAAACCCCTTCCTTAGTTTCCATCTCCAGAGAGAAAGTGTCAGTGAGAACATAGCTTTGGGGGGCAAGTTTCAGAAACTCTTAACAATAGGCTAGAAATTCCACGAAATGTTTCAGAAACAGAACTTTCTTTCCTTCCCCCCCCCAAGAATTAGCTTGTCTTGAACATATCAATGAAACAAGGCTGATGTGCCTCTGCAACACATCTGTGAATAATAGGTTGTACCTCAGGGCCAAAGAATGGACTGACATAAAGGCTGGAAACCCCAGAAGGAATAATTTTTATCAACACAACATAGACATGCATATCTTGGTCTGAAATAATATATAAATATTCCAGTTTTTTTGCGGATGGTATCTCCTTGGTGGGGTGTATACCACCTTGTTTCTTTCTTAAAAGTCAACATTTAACTATTACAGAAAATCAACATCTCCATTTAAACTCCCTTGGCCAAGATAAAGAGCATTTCAACAGCTATACGCATGTGAATACATTTATTAAAGTAATTAAAGTTGCTTTGGATTAACAGAACAAAACACCTCCAGAAGAAGTAGGCTGGCATTTTTTATATTTTCCTAAACTAAGGATTTATTGTTTTTTGTAAAATGTGAGGTTATTTCTGTAAAGGTGGTTTGGCATACACTCCTTGTATTTTAAAACTCATTCACTTTGCATCGGGTGTGATATGCTCTTTTCTGATGAAACTGGGAAGTTTTTGTTTGAAAAATGATGTGTCTTATAGATAGCACGGACTAAGCGATTTTAGCTATGGCAGAGCAGTAAAAAATATTCTTACCATGGATTCATTGAAGGTGCAAGGACAAATATTAACCTTGGTAGGTCTATTATAGCACTTACTTAAAAAAAGAAGAAAGGAAGGAAAGGCATTCATATTTAAATTGTCTCTATGTCTTCATGTGAGGAAGCAAATTTATAAACTTGAGGGAATAAAGGTTTAGAAGTAGGATGCTGTTAACGTGCTTAAAAATATTTTAAAAACAAAATACGAGATGAAATAATTCTAACTGGACTTCTCGCTCATTTTTAATAATAAAAATTATGTATATTATAT
>NW_010408490.1:2059-4878 GCF_000710305.1 Buceros rhinoceros silvestris | reverse complement strand
GGAGGAATTGGCCCTGCTCGAGTGAAAAGTGGCAGCAAGTTGGAAACTGGGACTGGGGTCCCTTGGGGAGGAAGGAAAGAACGTGAGGCGGAGGATGGGATGGGCTCCTGGGCGAGGGTTATTCACTGCGGGGACTGCGGTAGCATCATCAGAGCAATATCCGCTAGCACAGGTGAGGATGTTGCCCATTAAGCCGGCTGTTAGAGTGAAAGGGCTGTTTTGTGGAAAAATAACTAGAAAATGGAGCAACCCTGTTTGGATTCGGCTTTGAGAATGGACTTCAGTCTTACATATGAGCCCCTTCATCCATTATGGCTGAATTCAAGACAGATACAGCCTGGACCAGACCAAAGAAAAGCTTCCAGGGCCAAAACCTGGACTCACTTAAAGAAAAGAAAGAATTTCTGTTACACAGGGCCATCCTTTCTAGCTCAGGAGACATCCATGACAACCCCACACTGCTGTCACCCAGGCAGAGCCCAAAGGATGAGCCTGCACCACAAAGCTCAGCCTGGTCATCACAACCTGCATCACTTCGGTCCCAGCGGTTCCTGAAGAGATGCAGTGAAACCAAAGCAATTCCCTTTTCTGGCAGCCTTGAAACCTATTTAGCAGCACTCAGCAGCTATATGGGTGATACCAGCTACCAACAGAGCTCACGACTGAGCTGGGCAGCCTGCTGTACCCCTCGCTGCTCCACAGCGGGATGCCTCCACTCTGTCCAGTCCCTGCCAGAGCGTTCCAGCAGCACCACGGCTCGGCCAGGCCAGCACTCTCACTGGATGACTGACAGCCACACAACTCCAAAACCATCATGGTCTCTTGCACCCAGGTTTGCTCGTCTTGTGAGGCAGCCGTGGACACTGCCCTGCTCCCCAGCAGCGGGGACCAGCTGTCGACAGCCTTCCTGTGCCAAAGAAGAAGCCCATCGCAGCAGCAGTGTGTCTGCTGCCTCCAGACGTGACACTCTGTGTGTGGGACCTGGACAAAACCAGCCCAGCTGTGTGAAGAGCTGTAGGAAGCATGACCCACACTCTCACCCTTCTATAAACTGCTGCACAAGTGGGACCAATGAGTACATTAATGTCAATAAGTAATAAAAATTTAAAAATACATCTGTTAGATCAACCTGTCCAACAGATCAGCCCCCGCCTTGCTCGGCTGCATCACTACCCTCATGCAAAGAAAAAGCACCAAACTGAAAACACAGGGATCCAATTAATGTGACAGATAAATAATGTGACAGCCCACACATGATGCCACAGAGCACCCCAGTGTCACCATGCCACCCCAGGCACTAAAGAGTCCCTGAGCCGAAGCCTCTGCAGCAATATGCTGCAGCTGAGACAAGAGTTGTCACTGGGAGGTGACCAACAGCACTCAACAGTAATGACACATCGAGCCAGGAGGCCACAGGACACCTCACTGCTGCCAGTGACAAGCGAGGGGCTTAAAGACAGTAACACACCCCCAACGCATCTTCCTCCCCACTCCTGTCCCACGGAGCAGCCGCTGGAGCAAGCGGCACAGCACAGCTTTGCTCCCTGAGTGGGGCCAGCAGCTCTGCTCCCCGGCTGCTCGCAGAGTCAGATCAGGCAAAGCTGGGACTTGCTGAGCTGGAGTTTGCCCTTGGGCTGCCCCAGGCAACAGCCCCAGCTGCAATCTGGGTAAAGACTTCATCCTGTAAGAGGGATGCAGGCACCATTCCTAACTGCCCACTGACGTCCCACACACTCTACCAGACTTCTCCAGGTAACTTCCCAGCTCACTGGGAAATCAAATGAATCCAGCAGAATTAACCCCAATGGTACTTAACGTTAATTATAAATGACATTACACACATGTAAAGTTCCGCATGCTGCATGATAGATGTGTACCAGGGATCTCTTCGAGGTGTGGATGCCCTCCATCCCTGTTCCCCCTCCCTACCCAGCCCAGAGACTCCACAACATGATCCTCTACACCCAGAGCCCCCCCACCCTGCACGGAGCCTCCAAGAGCCACCTCTCCCCGCAGCAAGCCTTGTGTTCCAGGCCCGCCCCCCTCCCTCCCACTGTTGTTCTGGTAAATGTGATTCCACGGAAATAAATACTTCAGGGCTTTAAGGGCTCTCAGAGCAAAACTACCACCAACATAGGGAGGGAAAAGCTTTAAGACATGCAGCCACGCGGGGCCTCGGCGTGTTTCAGTGCTTGGAACAGGCAGGAAAACAGACACTGCGCCGTATGTGTCTTGAGGCCCGCAAGGCTTTTATGTTAATGGTGTTTTATCATCAAAGACCTGGATCCCAACCGACAGCAACGCACATACATCAGCAGGGAGAGCCATGGCACACGCTCAGGATGCAGGTCCAAGACATGTTCTCAGCGGGCTGTGAAGGGGAGAGGTTAAGCACCAGATGAAATCAGGTTATCAGAACAAATATTTTCCAGAGGTCACTTATGGTTGGGAGATAAAAGTTAAATGGGGAGCCAGGGGCTGTGTAAGTAAATCTCAAGTATTACTCGCATAAAGCAGGTCCTGAGAAGATTGACCAAAAGAAGGGGAGGCTAAAAATAAAAGTTTGGGGAGGTAGTCAGTAATTTGTCCTTTCCGCTGCTCATGCGATGTTTGCAGCTCCCGGCAGCAACTCCTGTGCCTGGAACCTCACTTTAAAGAGAGACCCAAGATGCTCAGATATTCACAGGGCTCCAGAGACAGGCTGAGGCTCAGGACACCCATGTCAAAACCACGACACCCACGACAGAGCAGGCTGCTGGCAGCATAGGCAAGGGACACACCTCTGCTCCCGGCAGCCTCCAGCCCTGCACCCACCGCCC
>NW_010408490.1:0-1947 GCF_000710305.1 Buceros rhinoceros silvestris | reverse complement strand
CCCCCCGCCCCCTGCCTCACCTGCTGGGTGAGCCCAGATCCGCCCGGCTGACGATGCGGTGCTGGTGGGGCGAGTACAGCCACTGGAAAGCTGTCAGCGTCCTCTCCTCGATCCGAAACCGGCCTTCTCGCACGTACCTAAAAATAACAGCAGGCAAGACTGAAATATTTATTAGCACAGGATTGTGGAGACAGAGCTGCAGGATGTGTTGGAGCAGCAGCACTGCTCCAAGCTGCAAGTCCACCACCACCACTAACATGTTCCTCAGAGCAAGTAGCAGAATGACTTTACAGCCCCTCATCTGCATCCCTGTGCCATTCCTGTCCCCTCCTGCCCGTCAGCAGATGTTCCCGTGGGCACACAGCCTCAGCTGGGACAGGGTGTCCCTTCAAAGGCATCCCCCAGGGATAGGGGACAGTGGACCCCCCCTGCCCCCCGCAGCCACCCTTGCTCCCTGCCACCAGAACGGTTGGTCGCCATCACCCTGGGCACAACCTCCTGCCCAGCCACTCCCCACCAGCCCTGTCCCCAGCATTAATACTGGCTCCAAGAGCAGGACAATGCCTTTCTGACATCATTTCAAATGTCAGGCCAGATGTTGAGGCTTATTCAGTAATATTTGAGTGATGAATCAATGTTATTACTTTGATTAGAGAAGTACAGGTTCTCTGATACTTGAGCAAAACATCGGTAACTGCAGTGGTTCCCATCTTTCAGAACAAAATTCTGCTGCCTGTCTCCTTCCCAACAGCCAGCTGCACTTCACACACCCTCCTCTGAACATGAAATTTCATCAGCAAGTGGTTAATTATTTAAAGCCCTTGTAGTACTGGCTGGAGACACACACATGCACACACAGCTGCAGCATCTGTGAACCCCAGCCAGGGCTGGGGAGAGCTCACAGTCCTCTCCCCTGCGTGTGGATGCCCCAGGAGATATATTCCCACCATTAACCACAGGGATCAAGCCACACTGGGTCTGAGGGGATGCACCACAGTGCCACAGGCTCCCCACAGCCCTGATGAACAGGGCTACAGCGGGAGCCCTTCACCACTGCTGGGCTGTGTCACCTGCCCCAACTCACCCAGAGCAGACCAGGGCTGTGGGTCCTGCTGGAGCCAGGGGCAGCAACAGCACAGGAGTCAGGACCTCCTGCTCTCAGCAAAAGGAAACCCAAAAGGCTCCTGAAGTGCCCCCAGTACAGACTGACCTGTCCATTTTCTCGGTATAAGCAACCCAGCACACTGCAGCTCTTGCATATGAGAACATTGCACAAAGTAGTGGCAGGCAAGAGCCATTGTAACAGTCTGAGTCTAAGTGTGTAAGAAAAAAAGTGCCCAAGGCTGCTGGGGAGGGGAAAAAAAGAGAAAAAACCAAAACTTCACAAGCTCAGAGTAACTCCCTGACTATTTCTACACTGTTCCCCAGGGTTTGCAGGGATCCCATACACCTCTGGGAGCCCCAGCATCAGCCTGGCTCTGCTCTTCACTGGCTGGTGCTGGGACATGGGACAAGCCCTGGGCCCACTCCCAGCTCTTACATCAGCAGCACCATGTTGCAGCCGGAGTCACCCCAGTCACGGCCTGGCATCGCTACAGCGTCCTGCTCAAAAGTCACAAGCCTCGGACGTCACAAACTACACAATTAAAAGTAAAAAAAAAAAAACCCATACAGAGAGAGCTTGTTTCCAATGTCAGCTGTCCCAGCTGCTCCGGTCGCTGCAAACACCCAGCCTGAAGAAGTGGGTCTCCATGCACCAAACCTCGGGGCACCTCAGCCCCCCTTCACCCTAGTACATCAGTCAGCGTGCCCCCAAAGCATCCATGTGTGTCCAGAGACCCAAGCACGACCGGGACCAGGACGCTGCTGCTCCCCATTTCCCAGCAGCAGAATCTCACTTTGGAATCTGCCTCTCTCACCTCTACGGGACTCCAAATGCCAGAGACC
>NW_010408489.1:0-2358 GCF_000710305.1 Buceros rhinoceros silvestris | reverse complement strand
GTGTTCTCTCTTTGGCAGGACACCCAGGTGCACTGGCTGCTCCTGGGGATGAGGCTGCAGGAGAGGGGGCACATCTGTTCATTTCCTGTGGTTTTTCCTTTGTTATCTTTTCTTTTTCTCTGTTGTCCTGGCTCATGACAAGTGAGCCACATGTGCCATCCATGCTGCTGTGGGCACTCGGGGAATACCAACGTCACAGGACAGACCTGTTTTCCCCTTCTCAGTTTTCATGTTTTCTTGGCTGCTTTTTGCATATAGAATGTTTAGGCTGAAACTGCAGAGTAAGAGCAGAGGGGAAACCTGAAGTAAGACAGTAGTGTGTGTCCTACAGACAGAAAACACCTGGGAGATGAGGCAGATGACGTTATTCCTTCTACTGGCTATAGGTAAGGAATAAACTTGGAGTATCCGGCTGCAGCTGTGTCACTTGTGCGGTACACTGTATGGATTTTACACCAAAAACTTATTTCACAGAAATTTTATCATGAAGAAATATAAAGACAGAAGAAAGAGTGCGGACCAGCTGTGGCCGAATCCCTGGCACTCCATATAAGTCTGCAGCATGAACCCACAAAAAAAGCTGCAGCTTTCTACTCACATTCCTCACTTTTTCATCCCTAGAGTAGATCCTTCAACATGTTCATTTGAAAAACTCTGCCACATAGCACAAGCCATATTTTCCTCCACGAGGAGAAATCAACCCCACACAATACAGCTTTTGATTTGCCACCACTGGAAAACATTTTGACAATTTGGAGCTGAATTTGTACCGCAGAGACAGAGTCTTTTACATGAAACGGAGCAGAAACAGAGCAGCATAGCGCTGTCTGTCTACAGGCATGGCCACATTTTAAATTATTCCCTTCTGGTCTGAATTGCTCATTTCTTGAACTCTCCATCCTATTACACCGAACTGTCTTGAATAACATGTACAGATGAGCACCCTTGAGCAGCTAAATTTGATTTCAGTGCGTTGACTGGCTGCTTTAGTTATTTACAGTTGATTAACAATCATCACAATTTGTTTAGCTGTGATTTGAACCATGTTAAAGACAATGGAACGAATGTGTTTGAAGAATTAGTTGTTTCACTCAGCCATAGGAAACATAGAACAGCCGCAAGAATAAACCATTATCTTTGTTAATTTTATTTTTAATTCTTTAAGAAATGGTAGTTCCTGATGTGTTTGCAGCATGTCTTTTCACTCCTGCTCAATGAAGCCTTTAAATAGATTTTTTATTATTATTATTTTTGATGGAACAAGGGACTTTGTTGGCTGCCTTCATTTAATGCACTGCAAGGGAAGTTTATCAGACTCACAAAAATGTGACATTTTATTGCTCTGAAAGACAGTTTGTGTTCTTTGTAAGAGAAAACCTCGTGCCTCGCTCTCACTTGCCTTGCTGTTTCAACCGGAAATTACAAAAAATTGTTTTCTATAACACCTCTCACTGTGCTTTGTGAACAAAGACTGAATTCCCTGGGCTAAATCCAGAGCCACGAAGTTCAGTGGCAATCACACTACTCTGAAGTTTTAGTTTGGTGTTTTCCTGTATTAAATCTGCTTAAAAAATCCACAATTAATGCTTCCATGGAACTGAAAAATGACTCCAAGTGCTTGTGTACATCAATCCATAAAACCAGTAACAAAAAGGGTTGTGTTTTTTCTTCTGACATTATATTCAGACTGAGGGGGTAGGACAGTGCAGATCTTCAGTCACATGTGACATCTATGAAATCAACACTCCTGTTTGATGAGGTGACAATCCCCTTTCTTTGACCTGCATGATAACAGGACACAGCGTCACTGTGTGACATTGCGTCATAACAGGATATTCTAAAAGCTTCCTCTGGCCTTGCTCAGGGTTTTGTTTCAGGACACTTGGCACAGTTAAAATTCAGTGAAGTAACTGATGGTCTTAGATGCATTCACAGGTCAGTGAGTTTAAGCAACTTTATCCACTGCAGCGTACCACCGTTTGGTCAAATGTTGCAGAAAGTGGAGAAACAATGTTCTTTCTACTTAAAAATGACTCACAGGGCTGGCGGATCTTGGCTCCTTGCAACGAATTTGTGTCATTATAACAGAAAGCTCAGGGGGTGTCTCTCTGACTTCCATGAGAGACAGAATGTCTTCAAACGTGGGACTGAAGAGCTGCTTGGTTGGTACCACTGAAAATGCTGACCCTGCTTACGAGCTTGTTTTTCGTTACATACTTGGACCTGCAAGTCAGTGTTAGAAGTCGCTGAATGAAGTTTTCCCAAGGTATTTTCCCTTCCTTAGAAGTCTTCTGCAATGCATTTGGTCAGAGTGAACTCTCTGCTCACTATTTTAGGTACTTTAAGACAAGCCCCCGG
>NW_010408488.1:0-8331 GCF_000710305.1 Buceros rhinoceros silvestris | reverse complement strand
ATAAATATAATAATAAAAATAAAATTACATTTAGTAAATTATTTTTACAATAGTAATGCTACACAAGGTAAAGCAATCTTTTTCAGCGTTATGTCTGAATTGAATGTTGGGCTTCATTTTAACGAATCCTAAAGTAAACCGTATCTTGTCCTTCACTGGGTCACTCCCCACCTGCACCCAAGAGAGGAGTCTCCATCCTAATGACGGAGGGCAGAAGCAGAACTGAACCCTGCAACTGATGTAGCAGTTGCCTGCCTTTCTCGGGGCATCTTTTAAAACTCTCGTCTGCTCTCTCGGGTTTGACAGTCTTTTTAGAGTCGGAGTGAAGACTGTGCATTAATTGATTTGGCTTTACTGAATTTCAAGCCCACTTTTCATACTGGTACTGTAACCTGCTGGTCTCTTCTGATTACGATCCTCATTGCACTGCATGAACTGAACTAACACCCCACTAGCTTTGACTAATTCTGTATTAGTTTTCTTTCCTTCTATCCCCATCTATCACTGTTTGTATCTCCATGTTATTGTAACATTTTATGAACTGTACTGAGGTGTGATAAAATATTTGCTCCAGATTAGTGGATAAAGAATAATGATCTTATTAATCTTCCCCAAAAGAAGAACCTGCATGAATTTTGATGTGTAAGAGTTGCATTTTTTCAAGAGAAAAATGCATAATGCTGGCTGGAAGTTTCACAAGTTTGAATTTGCAGTTAAACAGGGCTTGATTCTGTATTCAGGCTTTGTTTTTATCTTGAAACTCCTGCAGGTACCTAGTTGCCAAACTGTTCTGCCTCTTCAGTGCTCGGGAACCGCTGTGCATCAGTGTCAGGAGGAGCCAATCGACGTATTGACAAGGCAAGCAGGTCCCATTCGTATTTCAGGTTTCCTGGACAGCCACAGTATGGTCACCTGACAGGGCAGGGACAAGAAAAACTTGTCAGTGTAACATAAGGAGTTGTGACAGGTTTTATGTTTGATTTTGCTCTTTACAACCCAGAACTAGCGTTCCTCTGGCTTAACCTAAAGGATAGTCTAGACAGAAGGCATCTCGCTGGCAGTTACTGTTGGCATCTCAAAATGCTGCAGTGATTTCGTTGACCACCCTCTGCCGGGTCTCAGGGCTGTCATCTGCGCTGCGGTGCTCTACCGAAATGCCACGGAGGCTGCAGCGGAGCACAGCCGACCCCTCGCTGCCACAGCAGCAGAACTGCGTTTTTCCCAGTGTGCAGGGTCATGGCTGAGAATGCAATTTTGCTTTGTGCCTCTTTAATGGTAGTGAAGTATTCACAGAAACCCTCAGTACCCAGAATGTTCTGTGCTGTAGCAGTATTCATGATTTACAAACACGCATAAAGACTGTTTGTAACTACTGCCTCTAAGGACGTTGGTTTGCAATGTATATCTACGTGCACTCTGCGAGTAAGAACAGGTCTGCAATAAGCATTAAAAAAAAAAAAATCTGTCATTTTGGACCATATCCTCAGCATCCTTCACATGTTACATAGCGCCGCAGTCCTAAAGCCATCCTAGAAGAAAGCACTGTGTAGCGAAATACTCTAAGGATGTAGAAATCACAACTGTCTCTTTAAGATTAAGATTCTAGTCTAAACCCCAGGAGACTGAAGTTCACTAAAAGAAAGGAGGAAGGAGAGAAGGAAAAAAAATGAATATTTTATGTATTTTTGTCAGCCAGTGAAGCAAAGGAATATATTTCTGTAAGGCAACTGCAGAGAAAGAAAATTGCAAACAAGGAGAAAATCCACATACAGAAAAGAAATCCCATAACAGTGGTGCTAAGGACAGCTGTGGCTTCTTCAGGTTGGGGTCTCGTTTAATTCAAGTATTTGATGCATAGCTATACTAAATCAATGCTAATTTCATTGATTTGGTGACAGCAAGATTGAAATCTTCGTTACAGAACTAGAGTTTGAAAAGCGCTAAAAGCCACAGAGTAAAGGCATCTCAGTGATCCTTTTATTTATCAAGGAAGAAAAGCGTGTTGTCTGCACACCAAACTGAAAAATACTTGGAAATGTGGCTGATGGGTGGACTTGTTCCTCTGTATCCAAACCTGCAAAAATTCCATCTCTTTTCCCCTGAAGTTTTCATGTCTTCTATTCTGAGCCTCAACTGAGTGAGAAAATGTGTTTCTCCCACTACTGGAAATAAAATGTTCCTACATTGTTCTTACTACACAGTACAATCATGTCTTTGAGAATTAATTTTCTATGAGGGCACTTAAACACCGCAGTCAAGCTGGCAGAGATGTAACACAGGACTTTAAAACAGTGTCTGCCAGCCCACTTTCAGTGTATCCAACACATTAGCTGTTAAATACGGGTGTTGGGAAATGCCATGTTAAGTAGCACGTTGTCTCTTTATTACACTGCTCGCTACAGACTGAAAACCTAGTTCGGTTGAGGTAAATATGATTATTAAAGAGTCCACTCTCCAAACCAGTCATCCTGGTTCAATTACTGGTTCACCTGTCACTGGTTGAAGTCAAAACATCGACAATTTTACTGAAAGTAAGACAGGGCTGGAAGAACATCAGCTGAAGCTGGAAGTGTAAGACCAACTTAGTCATACACAGGAGCAATGAATACACAACCTCGGTGGTGGTACTTTACGAGGCATCTTTTGGGGGTTTGTTTTGTACATGTCAGTGTCCACATAGTCATAGATGGCTGTTTATTAAATGATTAGTTGGGCTGATTTCATTGCGTCTTTTGAAACGAGGTGTGTGGAGTTCACGGGAAGGGCAGAGGGAAGGCGGTGCTTTTGCTGGGCTCCCAGGAGAGTCTGCCTGGTCACCTCGTCACATGTCTCACACCAGCAAGGAAGAGCTGGATGTCGGGATTGAGCAGTGGAGTTCAGGACAGGATTGTCAAGAATACTGTGGAGTATCATGAAGCTTTTCTTGTCAAAGAGTATTGTATGGATAGTCATTAATTGTCTCGTTTTCAACCCAATCGAGATAGCCTGAGCAGTTACACTAAATCCATTCTCCCATGAAAACATGATTTGGCTTTACAGAATCCGAACAAAGAGCCTTAGACACTGCCATTCTAAGCAGGGCCTTGGCTGATGTGATGGAGAATGTTTTGACCAGCTCAAGACTTACTCTGCATTGTTATTATTATCCTTTTTTAATCCTCAAATGTCAACTGTCAGGAGGAGCCAAAGTTTATCATCTTTTTTTCCCCTCCCCTCAGGTTTTTAGTTAGTAAGAAATGATGATGAATTCCAACAACACGTACTATTTCAGGTCTCTCACAGGCATGGAAGCATCATGTAGTGTCCTCAGGTACATGTCTGTTAGGGGCTTGCCAAGAGTAAGGAACGGGTTCAAATGAGCCCTCTCTAAGATGGAATCTTGCAGAGGAATCATCGGACCAAAGAATTCAGACTAAAATTTTCACTTCTCACACATCTGTTAGTATAGACACTGGGTTTGAGTGGAGACTTACACATCTAATCCTTTCCTCTGTAATTCTGGAGTTTCTATACTCATATTTCAACAGGAGGGGACTTTGATACGGGTCAGTTATAATTTAGCATTCAAATTACTGGCAAGAGCAGGCAGCAGGAAGTCATCCTACTTCTGCTGAAGTCCATGGCAGTCTCATTGGACGTCACGCCTCTGGATCAAGAGCCTCATTTGCTGTGACCACAGGTGTCCGTGCGGACCATTTGATCTGGTGGCCTCCCCGTCTGTTTCTTTCTCATTTGTTTTTGCCTGCCTACCTGAGGAAGAGAAAGGTGCTGTCAGCAGCTAATGGCACTGAGTTAAACTCAGGCGGTTTAATGCAGCGATACATGAATAGTCCATTTACTCTGTGGTCAGAAAAAAAATTAAAATACTTTTTCTGATTATTCTAGGTTACCTGGGAGGTAGTTTCAGCTAAACTGGAGTAGTCATTTGCACTCCAAGAAGAGGGGAGTCGCTCAGAGGGTGTAATAAAAGACTGTAAGTGATGAACTTTCCCGTGGTGATGAGGAATTGGGTAGTGAGCCTTCAGACAGAGAGAGGCTCTATCTTTGGTACGCCTGTACAGCTGCTATCACAAATATGTCTCTGATCCTGAGAGACATCTTTGCCCACCACAGTACTACATGGAATAAGCGGCATAGCGCTTGCGCTTGCCAACGTGCAAGCGATGATCACAGAAAGCCGTTCTGTTCCGCTCTCTTCTATTTCTGTCATAGAGCAGCTAGGAAAAACAATGAGTGTACAAGTCAATTTATAAAACATATGTTATTTCTGCAATGAAATATAGCAAATGCAGCGAAAAGCATCCATTTGTAGCTTGTCCACATAGTCCGCATCCTTTTTATATGGTCTTTTTTACATACAGGGCATATTCTATGAACCTGAGCTTCCATTCCTTGACAATTTGTGCTCTTTTTTACTGAAGTGTAAGGAAGTGTTCAATGTTCTGAACAATCGAGCAGGGTTTTGCACAGGTAGAAAAGCTGGTACAATCTACAAGCAAAAAAAAAAAAAATCAGACCTTAATATCCATTTTTAAGCCCTCTTTTCCTTTGTGCCCCTTAAACATGAGTCACTCTTGGCAGGAGCAGCCAGACCTTCACGTGCACACAAATGGTATTCTGTTTTGACTGGCGATGCTTCAGTAAATGATTTATGCATTAACAAAGAGTCAACAGCAGCCTGAGTTGGGGGTCCGGAGCCCTGGACGGAATCCATGGCAGGCTCTGGCACTGATGGGTCTGCGTGGCTGATGTTCACAATGGCAGCATTGGCAGGGTGCTAAACAAAAACTTCTGTCTTCTGAATCGCTGTCTTCAACAGCTCCTGATTTTCTGTTGGTCTCTAAAAGTAGCAGATGAGAAGACAGAAATGGGGAACAATCTAATTCTAAGAATTACCTGAAAATCTTTCTGCACACTTACCAAACAGTTAAAAGTGAGAGATTTGCCATTGTTCTTGGAACCAGTAGAAAAGCAATACACTGTTTACAATGCAATTAAATTTTAATTTAGGTGTACTAAAAGTAGTTCATAGGCCTTATGCTGCCTATCTATGCAGGCATGATTTTCACTTTAAGATGGATGATCCTCTGGAAAACAAGGACTATATATGCTGGGACCGCATGTGAAGGGACTTTTTGGATTATTGGTTATCATCTGTTGCATAAGATACTTCATGATACGTTACTGAAAATTCGAACATTGACATGATATCTTTGATAGCAGCTGTAGTTTGTTGTTAGTGTTGCAGTGGAGTCTGACTCAAATCGGGTGCAGTCACTGCATAAATGGTCAGGTTTTCTTTCTGCGTTATCTTGGCAATACGTTATATATGTTGATGTTCAAACAGTGAGAACAACAAGAAAGTTGTGATAATAATAATCTCTGATACCTCAAAAATTAGAGTATTTCACCACATTAAGTACTGTGTCACTTGGCAGTGCCCCCACGTAGTAATGAAGGCGCGTGTTGCGGTAGATACCCAAGCATAAGCATCACAAAAATTGTAGTCACTAGGAGAAGGCGATACTAACAGGAATCTCATTTCCTAAACACTTGTCTTTCTCTGGGATATAGGATTTAATTCTGGTTTGCAAGTCAGTTGCTAATTCCACTAATGAACTTTTGTATTGAGATGACTTTCTGTTATGGAAGACAGCAGAAGCTGTGTGGGTGGAGTGCTCAGGCGTAGGCCAAGAACGCCATATTCTGCTCGCTCCAAAAGTATTTGAACCTCCAGCTTTCAATAGTCAGCTGTAATTGTAAGTTGCAAGGAAATCTGAAGCGTGTATTTATATAGAACTGTAATGGGAAGAACCTTTGGATAAGAGGTACAAATTCCCAAGCAATTACTATAAAAGGACAAGCAGCTATACTGAAACTTGGATTTCTCTTTTCAAGACCCCCTGAATCTTGTAGAATATAGAATCAGACTCCTTTTCTTATTTAATGAGCTGATGAATAGTATGAATTTCTTGAACTGGAAGAGCAGCAGACATGCTCTGCTTTGGAGCACGTTGGAAGTTTACAAATTTGGAGCAATCATCTGAGCTGAGTGAATCAGTGACTCAAGTGTACACTTGAGTGAATTCCCTACATGTGGAATAGGTGTCCAAATTTTCATCTAATTAATTCCACATAAGCTATATGGTACAGACACAACTTGTTTTCACCACTTAATTCCAAACTATGGAGCACAGGAATATGCTTCTTCCACAGGTGGTAGCCTCTGGAAAGGCCTGTAAGAGTTAGCTCTGGAGAAGAAGAGGAATCCTGAGAGAAGATACCTAAAAACAGAGCTAAAATGATTCTGCATCAGCCTAGAATGTCAACTAGGAGGTTTTAATGCTGTGATTTAGACGGCCGACAATATCCAATAAGATTGCAGAAGGGGATACACAGGCTGTCTCAGTATTATCTTGGTTTCAGTCAGTCCCTGTTACACAAAAGCTCAGTGCCATGAGCTTTTGCTTTGAGATAGAAGTAGTTTTCTATTGCCCACATCAGCTGATGGCGATTTTTATAGGGACATGGAATTGCTCATTGACATTGGCCCAGAAGACTTGTGTCCAAAATTGTACAGGTATAGATGTCAGAAAAACATAAATTTATCCTTCTCATTATTATTCGTGTCTTCTCAGAGAGGCGGCGGAATCTCCAGGAAATGCAGGTATCTACAGCTACTCTAAAAATCTATGTTTTGTCTCCAGCTGGGACAGCTGGGCAGTCTTAGTATGCAGTATTGCGATGCTGATTGACATAGTTAGGTTTTAGGATCACCTCATCATCGTGTTATGTAAGTTAAAGCAAGATAATTATAGTTCTTACCTGCTTCTGTTTTTGGAAAATAGAGCATTTAACCACCCCACCCCCCCTTTTTCTTTTCTTTGTGATTTCGTCACTGGAGAAAATGTTTTCTTTGCTCCATAATCCAGTACTGTCTGTTAAAAAAAAAGGAAAAGCTTTTTTTTTTAACCTATATCTTTATTTATTAAATAACATGTATTTATTTGCAAGAATTTTGAAAAACCCAGGGGAAAGAGGCTGTACTTTTAGCTGGAATATCTGCTCGCCTGAGTGAACAGGAACAAGTGTCTGCCTTTGATAACTGTGCAGACATTAGACTCTGAATATTAAAGAGGGTTGGCAGCCTCAGTATAAACTGGGGCACTTGCCATTTCTGGACAAACTGTGTCATTCTTACTGGAAAGTCAGCTAGTAAATGCTCCAGCATTTTGTCTGCTGTGTTTCTTCTTTGGCAAAGCAGAAAATGAAGAATAAACGAACTGAACTGGGAGTTCTTTAAACTAGTTATTTTCATGAGATGAGTTTCCAATTTAGCTTTAAATGTGCTGTTATTTAGGTGAATACCGGTGCTCGGAGGGAGGCTGCTTTGCCACTGGTTTCCTGCACAATTAATAAAATGCTGGATAAATCACAGGTAGGAGACAAGAAACACCTGCTCTGGTCATTACAAAGCCTCCAAGTAGCTGGACAAGCAGAAAGGTAAATCAGGCTGCAGCACCTCCCTGACAATCCGTATCAGACCAGCCAGCAGTCGGAGTGAGCCACAGAATAGAGTACGACACGCTGCTTGGTTCTGGTCCAGTTGACTTCTAGGCTGGAGATGCCACTAGCTCCTGCCACCAGCCCACCTGCATTAGCGGGAGGGACCTGTGCTTCATTTCTCATCCTCGTCGTGTTCTGCACATCTGCAAGGCAGCAGGTCCAACCTTGGGTGGATTATGGTATTTATAGGTTTTGACATGCCACATCTTTGTGTGTGAGGGAGAGCTTTACAGACTGGTGTTCTCCCTTCTGTCCGTACGGGCTTCGTTTCACGCCTCTGGTATGAGGAAACGTCTAGTGAATTCAAGTGCCTGACACAAAGAATTTCTCTGGTGTAACAAATGACTGGTGCAGTGGTATGGTCCCACTGACACTCGAAGCCCACTCGAGAGCTGAGGCGATTTCTCTCTGCACCCCTCACCCCTGCACCCTAGGTATGGCTTGGGAAAGATGGCAAAAAGAACACAAAGGAGCCTGCTCGGTGTGCTGGCCCTGCTCTCCCATCCTTGGCACTGCTCTCCCTGTCACTTGGGAGAAAGGCCAGGACGAAGCCAGCCCTCTCCAGCCTCAGTTATTGTCCGCTGAGATTGAAAGAGCATCGTGAGTATTTGCCCTGAACTCAGGGGGGGAATTTCAACTCTAGCCTGGCCTCACGTTCATCCACCTCTCTAACACGAGTGTGGAGGGATATGTATTTCACTGGATCCAAATAAACTGTCTGTCTGTGTGTTCTGGGGTTGTGTCTACACATATGCACATATATAT
>NW_010408487.1:0-4290 GCF_000710305.1 Buceros rhinoceros silvestris | reverse complement strand
GAGCGGCGCAGCTGCCGGGCTGAGATGCGCAGAGCCGTGGGCCGGGCTCACGGACTTTGAAAGAACAAGTCTGAGGGGACCGAGAGGGTTCCTGAGGTGCAGGAATCCGCGGGCGTTTTTAAACGCCTGCTTGGAGTTGGTGCAATGTCCACAAGAAAATAACGGAAGCCAGCCAAGTCTTGGCGCCGTCGCTCACAGTTGCCCTTCCTTCTCCATCACTTGGCAGTAAGCAGAGCAGTCACAGCGTCATCTCCTCCTGGTGGTCTTCTTCCATGTTCAATTAAAGACAAGTGTAATGGTCTCCAGCGGTGAGTGATGAGGTTTCCTGAATTCCAGAAAAGAGAGAGGAGAAAAATCCTCTGAACTTTGCCAGCCACCAGTGTGAAGCTATTGTGAGGTGTCACCTGCTGTGTAGACCCAGTGTGTAGACAGGAGTTCTTAATGTCCAGGGTGACCAGAGAGGGTCTTAACTCAGGGCACAAGTCCAGATCACTAACAGTCAGTTCTACCTACCCACATCTTCATGCACTTCAGTGCAGTATGCAGAAAAGCTGAGCAAACTCAAACCATGAGGCTTCTGCATGCTGAACAAGGGACAGCCACCCGAAAGTCGTGTCCCATAGAAAAATCTCTGTCTTTTCTGACAAAGAAAGGGAGATCCATCCCGTGCTGATGCAGCGGGGTGGAAAAGTAACCCAGCTATTGGAAAGCGAGACAAGTCAGTCAGCGATAATCCGCAGCGTTTCCTAAAACAGGGTCAGGTTCTGCCCCCTGCAGTCTGCAAGGCCTCGTGGAGAGGAGCTACCGTGCGGGAAGCTTGGAGGACGTAGACCGGCGTCCTGCCCTGGTTTGTCCCCTAGCACCCACCAAGCCTGCAGTGGGGACACAGCTGAAGCCTCGGAAGGTTCGGGCAGTCGGCAGTTTGGCAAGCACAGGTGACTGTGGTGCCACAAGACGCCAGCGGAACAGGATCAGGGAATGAGCCAGCTACGGAGAGGGGGAAAAATCCAGAGCCATGATCTCTGCAGGCTACAGCTGATGTTACTGGCTCGCAGAGTTTTCTCAAGTTGAGATCTTTAATCAGAAGGTGCACTAGTTCTCAACAGATAAGTTAGGAAATGATGCAATAGGTCTTTTTCACACTATATTGTGGTGACCCCACTGGCTGTGATCTTTGTGAAATAAATCACATAAACAAAGAGAATTAGTGCATCGAAAGGGTTTAATTTATTTCTGGGTCTTGTAATCTGCAGAGCAGCATTAATTTAGTTTGTCTTAAGGGATTGTACTGAAGTCAGTAAATATGTGAATAAAACAATAAACCTGCAAGTAAATACCAGGGTATAATAAATTCTACCAAGAAAGTAGGGTTGTAGATCACAGAGCGGGAAATATGATAACAAAACATGAGGGTGAAAGATTTTCACATATTTTCATACCAGCTGATGAAAGTGCCTTCTGCGTTCAGGGGATTCAGTCTGAATATTGCTGCTTATTCTTGACATGGTAGCTTTCCAGAGCTGCAGCGTTTCACTGCAGTGCAGAGATGCTCCTCCAGCTGGCTTTCTGCCAAGGAGAGAAGAAACAGGAGACATGCAAACTGGAGCTTAAAAAAAATATCCAAGCATGGTTCTGCACCACAGAGACTAGAACCGCTAGGGAAGACTGTTCACAATGAGAAGAGGGGGGTTTATGATGTGATCCATTCGTGTGGCTTGAGTCCTCATGTGTGTGCACTGCGTAAGGCAGTGACATGAGGGGTCTCCAGCCTACCAGGTTCCTCCTTTTCCCTGTAAATTCACTATAGGGACTCTGGGTCCCTATAGTAGATCTACACAGTGCTTAGGGCATACGTTTCTGCTCTCAGGCACCACAGCAGTAGCTGCATCCCCATGAAATATCAGAAGCTGCCTGAGCTGGTGACAGATATTAGAGGTCCTGACAATCATCACAGAATGAGAGGTGGTGAAAGCGGGCACAAAGATTACCTCTGAAGAGTGAAGGACGATGAATCACAGCTAAATGACCATTATAAAAATGGATTTAGAAAGCAGGCTCAAAATAGCTTAAAAAGGGTTGTCATAATACCACAGGAAGGACAATCTATACCATTTCAGTTTCTCGGTCCTTTAGCCTGGAATGATCATTTCCTGTTCTCCCCAGCTAAAAAATATCCATTCGAATGAAAAACTTCTGGGAACCAGAGATCTACGGCATGATGTGAATGAGGATAATGCCTTTAACTGAGGTAAAGTATAGTGCCATTTATGTTGCGACTAAGAAGCAACATTTCTAAGAAGCAGGAAAAAACAAGCGACTGCCTTGTTCCGGCCCTGACCTCTGCTGTGGTGAACACAGCTCTCCTTCTGTGGAGCAGAAGAACCTGTCATTGATAATGTTTCCACCTATAGATGGAGCCTGTGGCCATTTGTACTGTCACTTCCAGGTGTGTGGGAAGATACAGCAAGAGAAACAGAGGGCTAAGCCCTTCAGTTTGACCAAACCACGTTTACTCTTGCTTCTGTTTAAGCCTGTGGGTGATTTGTCAGGGCAGTGCTCCTATTCCTCCCTCTTCCGTGGTACAGAGGGTGCTGAACTCCTACTGATGCCGCAATCCCCCTTTGAAGCCAAGGTGATTTTTAATTGCTTGAATATTAAACGCAAAGTGGCTGGAACTCTTCCCTCTTTGTTCCACCTTTCCTCATACCCACTGCCTGCCCTCCATCCACCGGGTAGGTGATCTTGTCACAAAAAGATGTGAGGTTTGTAATGCCTTTCCCGTCGTGAACCCGTGCTGGCTTTGACCGATGACTGCACCGTCTTTCAAGTGATTTTCAATAACTCTCAGAATAATCTTCTCCATAGTTTGCCAGACACCAAAGTGAGACTGACAGGCCTGTGATTACCAGAGTCTTCTTTCTTGCCCTTCTTGAAAACTGGAATAACATTTGCTAGCTCTCAGTTGACTGGGACCTCTCCAGATTCCCAGGACTGTTGATAAGTAACTGAGAAAGGTCTTGCAATAACACAGCAAACTCTTTCAAAAGCCCAGGGATGAAGGAGGCATTAAACGTCTGTGCTTTATCTTTGTCGCTATTTGTGAGGTGAGGAATCTCATCAAGTAACAGACCAGTGTTTTCTTTGTCCTCCTCTACTGTTAGCATACTTTAAAAAGCCTTTTTCTCCCCAAGTTAGGAGGAGCTTTCTAGACACCAGACCAGAGTCTTCTGGAAGACTCTCTCTGGTGGCCGGAAACACGTGAAGTCTGAAGGCAGAACTTCACACATTTATGATGTTTATGTGGTAGGGATGTGTGTGATGTTAAAAGCCTGGGACTCCTCAAAGAGGAGATTCCTTTAATAACACCATCACTTTCTTTTATAGCTGTGTACAATTCAGTGTCTCACTCTTAGTTGTTTCCATGTGTGAGAGAGAAGCTATGATGTCCTGACATGTCAAACTGGGAAAAAAAAAATATTTTTGAGGGATAATCCTTATCCTTTGTGTCCGTTATGCTCATCTAATGAAACTGCTAGAGGATGGTCTTTTCTGGCACCATAATATCCACCGGTCTTTTTTTTTTTTTTCTTTGGCCAATAATTCAAGAGTTTACTGTCTCCAGAATCAAAATCTTCAGACAAGGCTCACGAGTTCCATGGCCAAATTCAATTATCCTAAAGAAACTAGACTCCTGAAAACACCCCGGTCTTTTTTTTTTTTTTCTTTGGCCAATAATTCAAGAGTTTACTGTCTCCAGAATCAAAATCTTCAGACAAGGATGTCAGTAGCTCACGAGTTCCATGGCCAAATTCAATTATCCTAAAGAAACTAGACTCCTGAAAACACACCTGAATTAGCAAAGTGCTTAAATAAGCGTATACAGTGAAGAAGCTTTGAAATGTTTTAACAGTTTTTGGTTTACATTACCCATCTTTTTTCTGGAGTTGCACAGTAGAACATGAGTTCCCAATCTTTTCACAGCCAAACCTCATCTAAGAAACTGGTATTTATTTAAAAACAGAGAGCTGTAAAGGAACATGAACATCTGTAACGTCACAAATGAACCGTCACTTGGTGAATGAGACTACTATGTTAAAAAGCCAAGCTCATCAGTCTTCATTAGCACGTTGGCACCAGCTCTGTAACACGGTCCTGGAGGAAGGCGAGAACGGGAACAGCTTGCAGCAGCTCCACAGCAACCCATCGCGGACGCGGTGTCAAGGCCCTTGTTCACACGCCAGGCAGTGTCCGAGGATGCTGCTGCTGCGCCTCAGGATGCCTCGAGAGCCG
>NW_010408486.1:0-620 GCF_000710305.1 Buceros rhinoceros silvestris | reverse complement strand
CAGATTGTTCGTGTAAAGAGTGATCCAGGCAAAAGCAGTAAGAAAATCTCCTCCTTTGACTCTCATGTTCCCCAAGCTTATATGAATCGACCCTCCTCCCTATAAACCCTCCTCTCTGCATTTTCTGTAGGATTTCTCTATCTGACTTACTGCACTGTGGCCTAACGGGAATTTACACACCTCTCTGTGAATACAGGGCAGTTTAACTGACTTTCTTGACCAGTAGGGACCTGGTCAAGCATGGGCGGAAGGAGAAGAAGAGAGGCTGCTGTCCACCCAAAGACCCTGTTCCCACGGGCCAAAGACATTAGAAGGGACAAGCATACTGAGACTGTGCCCACTTCCACTAAAGGCTCACACAGTCTGTAAATGACAATTTAATTTCTGGCTTGACTGGGCTCCCCTATTGGGACTTTAAAGGCTTGCAAATGCTGCTAGCATCCCATATGAAAACACAGTGACTAGGGCTTGGCAAGGAGTGTGGAGAAGATTTATAAGGTGTCTCTCATGGCAAGAAACACCGTCAATAACGCATGCAGCCAAATACTGTCCTACTTATTTCTTACAGATGAAAATGCAGACTGTGCTTCTGAAATAACATCCTTGGCTGTTTCCGTCTT
>NW_010408485.1:0-1210 GCF_000710305.1 Buceros rhinoceros silvestris | reverse complement strand
CATGGCAAGGGGGTGCCCGTGAAAGAGACACATAACAATAAAAAAAGCACGTTGTGACTTCTTTGACATGCGTTTAACGATGCATCAGTCCTGGTGTAGATTACAGCAGTATGGGAACAGGTTTTACTGACATTGACTGAGTATAGCATCCAAATACTTCCCACTGTAGCTGGAGCACGATGTCCTTCAAATATACCACATTCTTACTTCTGCACCATTCAGCACGTATCCTGTCCCATGGGTTGAGAAAAGAATATACAACAAAAAAGTCCCTGTCCAAGGAGGTTTAACTTAGTTTCTAGAATTTTTGTGCAATTTGAGGACAGAAATTAATCAGTCTGTAATAGAAGCAGACCCATAATGTAAAAATAAAATATAAAGTGGAGCCTGGAATTAAATAATAGAGTAAAGGAGAAAGTTCTTTTTAGAAACAAGAATGAGCAGAAGTGAGAAATGAAGGCTCAAAAAAGATGTAGTGGCTCTTTCAGGCAGTAGTGATCACAGAATGTGATAGGATTTGGGGGAGAAACACAGGAGAGTCTTTTACTGGGGGAGTAACAAAGTGAGAAAAGAAAGGCGCGATGACAAGAAATGGTTACTCCTCTTATTTTCCTAAGGGTGAAACACTTACATGACTTATCCTACTGTTTGGGGTTTTTTTAATGTATGATAATTTTGAAATGTTTTCTGGAAAGAAGGTAATGATTTGGCTGAGAATCAGGTCTGCAAGCAATTACTACACTCAAGTGCACTTGCATATGAAAGGGGTGAAAAGGCCAATAATTTTCTTTTTTCTGGCAGACCCAGTATGAGGAAGTTGAAAGATTTATCTTGGATGTAACAGTGGATACACAGAAGATCATTTCAGACAAAGAAAAAATCAGCCTTTTTTTTTTGTCAGAGGCTTCCTTTGCAGACATGTCTGGAGAGTGACCATTCCTAATCTGGAACTCCAAAGGCTGTGAAAACCTGTGTTCTAGTTGAACAGAATCTCTGGCTTGTCTTGGCATGAGATAAGGATTTCTCAGCACCCTACAACTGTGATGGTAAAGCCAGCTCTCTTATTTAGTTAATTAAAGCTGAAGGTTTTTCCTATAATTAACTATTATCTCTCAGACAAGATGTATGTCCTGTTTCTTTAAAACAGTGTGAGAAATGCAAAGTAATGAGAAATTATGTGAAATTTCTCCTTTTAAATATATTTATTTTT
>NW_010408484.1:0-6742 GCF_000710305.1 Buceros rhinoceros silvestris | reverse complement strand
AAATTAAAAAATAATAATTAAAAAAAAGTGTTCTGCATGTCATATTCTGATTAAAAGTGAGGTTTTGGGAACAGTACTGTTTAATTCCCCAGTGAAGGTCTGGAAGAGACCCTGCTTGGAAACTCTCCATCATAGGGACTGAAGACTGCAGAATCAGAACCTGGCAGTGGAATTAGAAATGAAGCCTCATTTGTTTGAATGAGCATGTATTTTCTAAACCAAAAGAGTCACCTGCATCTTCCAACCAGCTCCAGGTTCAGTGCACAAAAATCCGCATTGTTAGCAATGGGCACAGTGGCTCCACTAACACGGGAAGATCGCTGGAACCTCAGCTGACGTAAACTCCTAATATGTGATTCTCTTTTGTAAAAATTAGTTAAAAGGAATCATTTAAAACCACCTCCTACCCACACATACTTACAATCTCTTTCCCAATACAATGACAACATGATTTTGACAGCCTGTTGGACTTTATAGCACTTGAAAACTAGCAGTGTTTAACAACTGGCATTAGGTTACTGTGAGAAGGAAACAGAGTAGAAGTCAATGAAGATTATACAATTTGATTGTTCGGTGAATGAAGATCTATGAGAACTGAAAATAATATAATTTTTATTGGCAGGCTAGTGTTACTTAAAAATGTGACATGAAGAGTGTGAAAAAGCATGAAAAAACATCTGTGTTATCAAGAACAAGACTAGAGCAAGAACATTTCCACTGATTTAATTAGAATGGCCTTGTAAAATATAGATTACTAATATTAACTTGTACTTTATGTGTCATTTCCTTTCTTTGCTGCATGTGAGGGCTGACATATCAGTCCAAGACAAAACTTGTCCTGCATTCTTTAGTAAATGCTGACATTGTTGGTTTTCCCCATATTCAAAAGTAATTACAGTCGCACTATACTAAATGAAGAAAATGGTAATATTGGAAGAAAAAAACACAATGGACATAAGTGTAATCTGAGAATTTCCTGGGAGATCAGAGAAGCTGATGACCAAAAATTAACAGTGATTATTATTCTGTGAAATTATGGACAAACTATATGTAACGAACATTTGTTACCTAAAAAAGTTGGATATTAAGTTTAAGTCTTTCATTATCGTGTAAGAGAATGTACGTATTTAGTGGGTCATAATAAAGAAATGCTCCCGAGGCACCTTACTAATATTTAGCATGAACAAACATCAGAAAAATAAAGGTTTATTTCTTCTCAGAAGTTCTCACCTTCAAGCTATGTGTATTTATACTCAGAACAGATAAACTGGCATTCACATATAGGAGAGAGACTCAGCAGAATTTCTTTGTGTTAATTGAAGTTGGTGATGATGCTCATGGGCTTAGAAAAAGGAAGTTTACTTGCTGACGCTATTCAAGGAAAAAAGTGTGCACATCTGCTTGTCACTATGTGACAGACGTTTCTGAAAGTCTCTCCTTGCAGGCAGAACACAGTGCTTTGTCTTTGGTCCTAACCAATTTTCCCCTTGAAATAGATTTTAATTTACCCCTTAAAGCAAATTTATTTGCTTTTATGAGTTGCTGTAGGGTGTGTTTTTTTTAAACCTGAGTTAATAACATTTATTAAGTAGTGATAGAATTCATAAAATGAATGAATATCAGGCTATCATGTTTAATAGTAGTATCACACTTCATTTCAAAGAGAGAGAGCAAGCTATTTAAAAAAACCAAAAAAACCAAAACCCCAAACTTCCCACCAATATCTCTGTTTTTTGAAGATACAGACTGCTATGTATGTAATAACTGTTAATGCTGGTATCATGTATACAGAAATGGAAACTTCTTAAGGCATATCTTGTAAATACTGAATACCCTAAAGCAGACTGAAAAGTAGCACAAAATATATTAGAGACATTCTATGGCACTTACTATTTAGCTTGCTCGGCCTCATACTGTGCTTCTAAGGTATTTTACATATCGTATAACCTAAGCATGACATTAGTTGAAATTCAGCTCTCATAGTCCAGTTTATTAAAGCTCAAAGGTAGGCAAATGTTGATTTTCTATCAGAGACAGTCTTTCTGAAATTACAAAGATCTGATTCAATATTTACGTATTTACCTACCTAAAAATGTGTTTAAATCTTTATTTACATAACTAAAACTGCTTTTATTTTTTCATTTAAAAAAACAACCGGAAGATTTCTAATAAGTAACAGATATGGAATCTTTTATCCTTAGGTTATTTGTTCAGATATATCTGATAATGACTGAATGTTGTTACAATGTGATGGCAACTAAGTGAATTGGTCTCACTGAAGATGTCAAGGATATATTCACGTCACAAAAATTCTTCACCACATCCATTTAAACAGAAGGGTCTTGTAGCTGAACACCTTTTAGGTTATTGAGCATATAAAGTCATATTTCTGTATCCTTACTCATGCTAATCTGTAGATTTTGGTGTTTTTTTTTTTTCTCCACTTTCTGAGAATATGGGATGCAGCTTAGAGGAGGCCAACCATTAACTTTCACTCAGAACTTAATTTTTACTGTTGCCACTGTTTTCCTCTGCTTCTGTGGGATCACAAGCAATGCAAAGGGGTTACTGGCCATCTGTCTGAAGGGCATTGATAGGTCCTGTTAGCCTGATGGAAGGGTAGATTTAAATGTGACGAAGGCTGTTTCTTAGGAAACCAGTCAGTGGAGACCGACCTACTGATATACAGACTAACCTAGAGAAATGTTCTGTAAATATGCATATTACCGGGTCTGACCACGCTTTTTAAGTGTTTAGAATGATCCTATGTAATTTGCATTGATTATTCTAGAGCAGAGAGGTTTGCAGTAGTGTTTCGGAGTATGAATGTACAAAAATTGTAATTACTGCTTTGCACAACAGTATACTAATTTAAAACTTGTCTCACACTATTTTGAAATAACTTCCTCCTTTTTTCTTCCCAAATCCCAAACACCTCTGGAAAAGGCAAAGCCCTAGTGTATCTCAACGTAGAACCACCAGAGTGCTTTTCTGCCTTTAAGCTGCATTCTTTGGAAAATTTATAGCTCTAAACTGATTGAAAGCAACCAGTGTCAAAACACGTCAGACTAACAGGATCTTGTAGTAGTGCTACCTTCAGCTTTCTACTTGCACTGGAAATTAAATTTCTTTTGTGATAAATTTAGATTTTAAAGAATCAACATTCTTCAATATAAAAAAGAAAGGCAAGCAAATTCTATTTATACATTTCTAAAATAAGTGGGCTGCAGTCGTCCTCCAGTTTAATGCAACAGTTGAGAAACAATGGTTTGGTTAAGAAATATTATATGCTTTATTTAGAACTTAAGATTTATACTTTATATATATACCATCAGATGAGGTCCCTTTCATAGGTCTCAAATCTTTATAAACAGCTAACCAAAGTATCCGTGGGATCACAGTAGACAGAGATGTGGATTGCCATGTGGCTTGAGATAAGGTCCAAACCACATTTTGCACTGATTAAGAGATCCATCTTTAAGATAAATTTTGCAAAAAACATAATAAGATTGGAAGTTTTACATAGGCATTTCAAACGCTGATTTTTATCTGGCAGTAAACTGGGTACAGGTACAAAGAAGAGAGAGAGCTCAGAGTAAACTGACTGACTGTGTCTTGCTAAGAAAGCTGTGTGGCTTTCAAAGGTAATATAATAGATGAGTGTAATACTCTAGCCAAAAGGTAACAAAGATACCTGGAAGGAAAGAACATGAGTTCTTTGCAGTAGTAAATGAAATAAGAGAGTTTTGAGAAGATAGTGTCAGTGCTGAGTTTCATAAAACCTTGGCATTTCACACCATGTCCACAATAGCCAGACATATATTCACATCTGCAAATCATTCTGGACCCCATCAGATCTTTCATCATCACCTTCATTATTTTGTTTTGTAAGCCAGATTTGATTATTTCTCTTTTCCTATACACTTTCTACCTGCCAAAACAAGTAGAGAACAAGAATCAAAGGTTATTCTATTAGAAAACTCCTGAACTTGTTAAAAAATGATATCCAGCTCCATCTTTATGATATGTGATGAGTTTATAAGCTTGTGGTTATGATGAAAATTGTGAGAACAGAAAATAGCAGAAATTGATCACTACATTCAGAACAGTACAGGTTTGAGATATTCTTCAGAAAAGCCAGCTACAGTTTCCCTCTGCAGTGAGTGTCACTTCTTAGGTAGACATGGCCATAAGATGGGAGAGTTTCTGCTCCTCAGTACCAAATGGAATACCAGGCAGAAGAGCATTCTTCTGTACTCACCGCTCCTGGAAACCACATTCTTAGAACATTGATATCCCTCACCTTTAGCAGTTGCCTCATTAATTCCGACTGTTACATTGGAAATCGTATAACAGGTAATAGTTGTCCTTGCAGATTTAACAGCTGAGTAAAGAATTACATATATATGGGCTAATGGTGTGTTGAGACTACTGCTTACTGACAGCAAACATTATGTCCTTTGGTAAGGTGGAGTTCACAGGTCTTCTTGTCTATAGCCACATCTCAATTATCAGTGCTCTATAATCTGACCAATGGTCTGTTACTCCCATATTTTAGCAGTCAACACTGTGATTTTTAATTAAAGTTAGCCATTTGTGTGAAATGATTACTCTGTTCATTATCTTGACAATTTCATTACTGTATCAGGTAAAATAAAACATTTATAGCAAGGGGAAAATATATGAGTTATTGTGAGGTTCAAGGAGGTTCATCATGGCAGCTGGCTGAGGCTGTTATCATTAACAGTAATGGAACAGGTCACAGTTCCTGGTATGCCACATGCCAGTTATCTCTTTTTAAATGAATTATTCATGTATTCATTAAAATTCCCCGCGTACTCTGGGAGCACGAACATTACAAGCATTTGTACCCTCCTTGCACATTCACAGTCCTCCTGATATACACGTGCAGTGGAGGTTAGAAGGATTTCACAGTGAAAGGCTTTGCATGCATGATAATGCTTCTAGGAGCTGTGTTGAGTGTTCCACGTTCATATGCAAAAGTTGTTCATGTGACTTTGACCTCACAACAGCTGCGCATTCAAGAATCCACTTTGGTCTTTATTTTTTGGAAGTGTACTTCTATGTATTTCTCATGAATCCCTGGGAGAAAAGAAGTGCAGGCCCTGAGGAGTGGCCAAAATTTTTGTTCGTGTTTGGATTTTGGAGCTTGGGTGGGAGGACAAATAAGAGGGGAGTACAGCAGAGGAATGCTAAAGCCATAGATGATCATCTTGATGAAAAGTTTCTATGCCATTGCGTGCAACCTGCCAAATGAAATTATCATCAGGCCCCCTTGGACAGGAATGACTGCTATTGTTCTGGTGCTGATATGTCAACAGCAGCTTGGCTTGTAAAGACAGGTACAGAGATGCTGAATAGAAGGGAACATTGGCACATTGCCTCTCTGTCACCTTGGAACGCCTTGAGGCTCTTCGTGCTATGCATGCTGGTCTGATGTCCAGTTTTAAGATTTCCAGACTGTTGACAGAGGTCATACATTGGAGTTCAGTTGTCATTTTTCCTAAGGGTGAGAGGATAGAAAAAGGACAGGAACTGGGGAGAAGGAAAAGCATGTGGGGAGAGTTGGGCTTCTCAGCATGAGGTAAATGCTACTCTTTCAATTAAAGATCTCAGCTTTATTTTTCTAAAGGATAATAATTTCCTTAGCATTGGATGCTATTTTTCTTTGCAATTATCAATAAGCCAGTAGAGTACAGATTTATTTTTTTTCCCCACAAGGAGGGGCTTCAAAATGCTACAGTGAGCAAATTTCTCAGGAGTGATGTTCAGTGAGTAAGGCATGAAGAAGAGGTACACCTGTACACCAGCCCGTATTTTCCAGCTACTTTACATTTCAAAGAGATCCATCACCTTCATACTGAGTTTATTTCATCCCCAGCTATTGTGCTACAAGGTGTGGGTAGAGCTTTGTTGTTTTGGGAGTTAAAGCACCTCAACATCCTGACTTTCAAGGTAAGTGTTTCAGTCCATTTCTGATTGCATAAAAGATAGAAACTTAACATCCTTTGACCTTGTAATCAAGTGGTGTAATCTCAGTGCTAACTAGACATAAGCAGACCACAGATATCAGTTCTGAGCTTGTTCTGGCTCTATGTTTCTGTATCCAGACTGTGAATCAAAATGTAGAAAACTGGTATCTACATGTTCACACTGAGTCATTTGTCTGCAAAGAACAATTTGTTAGCTCTGAGGAATTCTTCAGACTGCATACAGAGGAGCTCCTCCCACTCCCTACACAGTTTATTGATGCTTCAATGGACTTCCCGAATTTCAGTATTCTAGTCTCTCACTAACCTGAGTGACAAATTCCTAACAAAAGAAAAATTTGTGTGGAGCATAACCTTATCCAAGAAATCCTGTACTCTAACAACTCGTCTGTGCAGTTTTGGCTCAAAAGCTGCAGGGTGAAAATTGAAATTGCATGGACTGAAAAAAGCCTAATATTTTGATGCCCCTTTCCATACTCTTGAGAAGTTCTTCGTGATAGCCTCACGTTACCCTTTAGAACTCTTCAATGTCTTGGTACACCTAAGCACTTAACATCTGTGATGCTGTGCCTCTGTACCTCTGATTCTGATTGTAATTATCTCACTGTTGTCTTGCGTTGTGTGCACTATCCGGGGATATTGCTTATATTTTAATTTACTTTCCTACATAGAGGTATTGACTGACAATTGAGATTCCCTCTGCTGTTGCAGTACACTGTTATGGACGCTGG